>NW_026968409.1:0-97000 GCF_028390025.1 Pseudophryne corroboree
AGAGGCTGGTGGTCTGGCCGCCATCACTGTGGCACAGGTAGTGGACGAGGAGGGAAGAGTAGGCCTAGGTGACAGGGTAGGTTTCCCGAGTCATAGGTCGACAGAAGAGGATTGGAGGGCAGGTCTGACAGTTAGGGCAGACCGTTGCCAGATAGGTACGACGGAGGTGCAATGCCTGGGGCACCATGTGGGAGGAGACAGGGGTAGGCCCAACCCAGAGGGGGTGGAGGCAACCAGAGGCTGTCCCCGACCCACATCACCCAGACCGGTACTGACCTTAGAACCTGTAAGGCCCTACGGACATGTTGTCATTGACTTTAGTCCTGTAGTGAACCCCTTGACAGAGATGGCTAGGAAGGGCATTCCCAAGTCAGTGGACTTTGCACCCGCTTGCGAGTTGGCATTCCAGTCATTGAAGGAGGCTCGGGTACCCGCTCCAGTGCTGATGGCGCACATTCTTGACCAGGACTGTGTGTTACGAACTATTGCGCCACTGCACGGACTGGGAGCTGTACCGAGCCAGAAAGAGCCATATGGGCAGGAGCACCCTGTGGCCTGGTTGAGCAGTATACTGCTATTGTGGGAGGTGGGGTATGCCACAGTTGGGACACCTTGGGTGGCACTTGTTTGTAACCGGCCCCCCACCGTGGTGACTTACCACCTACCTGTTAGGTGGCTGCAACCTACCTTGGGGGAATTGGACAGACTTTTGTGGTGGAGCCTTGAACTTGGACTTCAGGTGGACTATTTGAACATTGTGCACCCACGAAGAGAGGCCCACTGCACTATGGATGAACTGTCTAGGCCGGAGTCTACACACCCTAGGTAGCGTCCCCTTCAACACAAGGGACTGCGGGACCAGGACCCAAATCGTTGGGACATGGGTCCCTGGTTGACCCGCTTGAATGGGGGGGAAGGAATGTGGCCGGAGAGACTAGCCAGCCACACGTGTAATGGCGTCTGCGGCACTGAAGGGGTTAACCCTCGTGCCCGGCGCCATGTTACGGACTGTTTAAAAGTTTGTTGAATCATGTGTTTTACTTTTAACATGTCATATGTAGTGCTCTGTGCACCATTGCAGGAAGACATGTTTAACTGTATCTATTTTATATTCAAGACAGGCTTGGTGTATATTTAAAGGAAAAATGCAGTTACTATAGATGTCTGAATACG
Source organism: Pseudophryne corroboree (assembly GCF_028390025.1). NCBI lineage: Eukaryota > Metazoa > Chordata > Amphibia > Anura > Myobatrachidae > Pseudophryne > Pseudophryne corroboree. Next base: position 1,174 of record NW_026968409.1, read on the forward strand.
CATCTCTTATCCTCTGGAAATAGGAAGTGGCATGCTAAGGGCCCTGTACTAGCAGTGAGGTGTGAAGGACAATACCTTTTGATGTGTAAGTTCCTTAGAGAGAGATGCTAATCATTGGGTTTATGGGCTTGGATTTGATATACGATCCCTGAATGGAAGTTAAAGGAAGGAAGACCGTTTGTTTGTATTGTAGCCATTCCTGTTGTAATCTTAAACACTGAGATTGCCTGCAGATGGGAATGACCAGACACATTTGTATTTTGAAGATATGTGATAAATTTATCAATAGTGAATGTTAATCTGATACCAAACATTGTCTGTGTCACAGGAAGGAGGATATTGTTTTATTGCACTTATATCCTTGTAAAATGTAATTTATTGGTATTTTGTAAAATAACCTGATTGGTTGGAGAAGACAGGGAGGGCTTACCCCCCTGTGGTACTGTGTGGAAAACTGACATAAAAAGGAGACCTGCGTGCCTCCAGAGTGGTAGTTATACCATCTTATTCTGCTGGAACATCTTGCTGTATGCTGTTGCCCCTAGCAATAGGGAAGAGTTCTCTTTAGAACTATATTTGAGCAAATAAACATCATTGCCTCAAGAAGATTGCTTCATCTTGTGACCAACAGGGTTAGGCCAAACCTAGCCCCGTCCTCCGGCTGTCCAGGGAAGCACCTAACGTCTCCAAGCTCCGCCTTCCGCCAGCTACCGGTAGAGGCCTAGCAAGTGGCTAGTGGGGATTCGTCAGCACCACACAGCTGTGGTAAGGCAGTGCGTCGGCACATACAGAGCAGAACCGTGGTTCCAAACGCCACGGCAGGTTAGGAGTTTGGTGGTGGCAGCGAGAACCCGCCCACAGCGCAGTGGGTGGAGTCAGTAACAGGCGGTTACTGACGGTAAGCGGGAATCCCCTATGTGGTCAGGCCTCGTGCGGCTTGACCTTCCATTCTGTGCGCAGTCGACGGGACGCGGCAAGCGGCGAGTGCTTCCGTACGGTATCGTCCTGTCACAATATGCACCGGGCACTATCTGTGTATAATACAGGGGGAGCCAGGCACTATCTGTGTATAATACAGGGGGGGGGGGGGGCGGGCACTATCTGTGTATAATACAGGGGGAGCCGAGCACTATCTGTGTATAATACAGAGCACTGGGCACTATCTGTGTATAATACAGGGGGAGCCGGGCACTATCTGTGTATAATACAGGGGGAGCCGGGCACTATCTGTGTATAATACAGGGGGAGCCGGGCACTATCTGTGTAAAATACAGGGGGAGCCGGGCAGTATCTGTGTATAATACAGGGGGAGCCGGGCACTATCTGTGTATAATACAGGGGGAGCCGGGCACTATCTGTGTATAATACAGGGGGAGCCGGGCACTATCTGTGTATAATACAGGGGGAGCCGGGCACTATCTGTGTATAATACAGGGGAGCCGGGCACTATCTGTGTATAATACAGGGGGAGCCGGGCACTATCTGTGTATAATACAGGGGGAGCCGGGCACTATCTGTGTATAATACAGGGGGAGCGGGGCACTATCTGTGTATAATACAGGGGGAGCCGGGCACTATCTGTGTATAATACAGGGGGAGCCGGGCACTATCTGTGTATAATACAGGGGGAGCGGGGCACTATCTGTGTATAATACAGGGGGAGCCGGGCACTATCTGTGTATAATACAGGGGGAGCCGGGCACTATCTGTGTATAATACAGGGGGAGCCGGGCACTATCTGTGTATAATACAGAGCACCGGGCACTATCTGTGTATAATACAGGGGGAGCCGGGTACTATCTGTGTATAATACAGGGGGAGCCGGGCACTATGTGTGTATAATACAGGGGGAGCCGGGCACTATCTGTGTATAATACAGAGCACCGGGCACTATCTGTGTATAATACAGGGGGAGCCGGGCACTATCTGTGTATAATACAGGGGGAGCCGGGCACTATCTGTGTATAATACAGGGGGAGCCGGGCACTATCTGTGTATAATACAGAGCACCGGGCACTATCTGTGTATAATACAGGGGGAGCCGGGCACTATCTGTGTATAATACAGGGGGAGCCGGGCACTATCTGTGTATAATACAGGGGGAGCCGGGCACTATCTGTGTATAATACAGGGGGAGCCGGGCACTATCTGTGTATAATACAGGGGGAGCCGGGCACTATCTGTGTATAATACAGGGGGAGCCGGGCACTATCTGTGTATAATACAGGGGGAGCCGGGCACTATCTGTGTATAATACAGGGGGAGCCGGGCACTATCTGTGTATAATACAGGGGGAGCCGGGCACTATCTGTGTATAATACAGGAGGAGCCGGGCACTATCTGTGTATAATACAGGGGGAGCCGGGCACTATCTGTGTATAATACAGGGGGAGCCGGGCACTCTCTGTGTATAATACAGGAGGAGCCGGGCACTATCTGTGTATAATACAGGAGGAGCCGGGCACTATCTGTGTATAATACAGAGCACCGGGCACTATCTGTGCATAATACAGGGGGAGCCGGGCACTATATGTGTATAATACAGGGGGAGCCGGGCACTATCTGTGTATAATACAGGAGGAGCCGGGCACTATCTGTGTATAATACAGGGGGAGCCGGGCACTATCTGTGTATAATACAGGGGGAGCCGGGCACTCTCTGTGTATAATACAGGAGGAGCCGGGCACTATCTGTGTATAATACAGGAGGAGCCGGGCACTATCTGTGTATAATACAGAGCACCGGGCACTATCTGTGTATAATACAGGAGGAGCCGGGCACTATCTGTGTATAATACAGGAGGAGCCGGGCACTATCTGTGTATAATACAGGGGGAGCCGGGCACTATCTGTGTATAATACAGAGCACGGGCACTATCTGTGTATAATACAGGGGGAGCCGGGCAATATCTGTGTATAATACAGGGGGAGCCGGGCACTATCTGTGTATAATACAGGGGGAGCCGGGCACTATCTGTGTATAATACAGGGGGAGCCGGGCACTATCTGTGTATAATACAGGGGGAGCCGGGCACTATCTGTGTATAATACAGGGGGAGCCGGGCACTATCTGTGTATAATACAGAGCACCGGGCACTATCTGTGTATAATACAGGGGGAGCCGGGCACTATCTGTGTATAATACAGGGGGAGCCAGGCACTATCTGTGTATAATACAGGGGGAGCCGGGCACTATCTGTGTATAATACAGAGCACCGGGCACTATCTGTGTATAATACAGGGGGAGCCGGGCACTATATGTGTATAATACAGAGCACCAGGCACTATCTGTGTATAATACAGGGGGAGCCGGGCACTATCTGTGTATAATACAGAGCACCAGGCACTATCTGTGTATAATACAGGGGGAGCCGGGCACTATCTGTGTATAATACAGGGGGAGCCGGGCACTATCTGTGTATAATACAGGGGGAGCCGGGCACTATCTGTGTATAATACATGGGGAGCCGGGCACTATCTGTGTATAATACAGGGGGAGCCTGGCACTATCTGTGTATAATACAGGGGAGCCGGGCACTATCTGTGTATAATACAGGGGGAGCCGGGCACTATCTGTGTATAATACAGGGGGAGCCGGGCACTATCTGTGTATAATACAGGGGGAGCCGGGCACTAACTGTGTATAATACAGGGGGAGGCGGGCACTATCTGTGTATAATACAGAGCACTGGGCACTATCTGTGTATAATACAGGGGGAGCCGGGCACTATCTGTGTATAATACAGGGGGGGGGGGCGGGCACTATCTGTGTATAATACAGGGGGAGCCGAGCACTATCTGTGTATAATACAGGGGGAGCCGGGCACTATCTGTGTATAATACAGGGGGAGCCGGGCACTATCTGTGTATAATACAGGGGGAGCCGGGCACTATCTGTGTATAATACAGGGGGAGCCGGGCACTATCTGTGTATAATACAGGGGGAGCCGGGCACTATCTGTGTATAATACAGGGGGAGCCGGGCACTATCTGTGTATAATACAGAGCACCGGGCACTATCTGTGTATAATACAGGGGGAGCCGGGCAATATCTGTGTATAATACAGGGGGAGCCGGGCACTATCTGTGTATAATACAGGGGGAGCCGGGCACTATCTGTGTATAATACAGGAGGAGCCGGGCACTATCTGTGTATAATACAGGGGGAGCCGGGCACTATCTGTGTATAATACAGGAGGAGCCGGGCACTATCTGTGTATAATACAGGGGGAGCTGGGCACTATCTGTGTATAATACAGAGCAACGGGCACTATCTGTGTATAATACAGGGGGAGCCGAGCACTATCTGTGTATAATACAGGGGGAGCCGGGCACTATCTGTGTATAATACAGGGGGAGCCGGGCACTATCTGTGTATAATACAGGGGGAGCCGGGCACTATCTGTGTATAATACAGGGGGAGCTGGGCACTATCTGTGTATAATACAGGGGGAGCCGGGCACTATCTGTGTATAATACAGAGCACCGGGCACTATCTGTGTATAATACAGGGGGAGCCGGGCACTATATGTGTATAATACAGAGCACCAGGCACTATCTGTGTATAATACAGGGGGAGCCGGGCACTATCTGTGTATAATACAGAGCACCAGGCACTATCTGTGTATAATACAGGGGGAGCCGGGCACTATCTGTGTATAATACAGGGGGAGCCGGGCACTATCTGTGTATAATACAGGGGGAGCCGGGCACTATCTGTGTATAATACAGGGGGAGCCGGGCACTATCTGTGTATAATACAGGGGGAGCCGGGCACTATCTGTGTATAATACAGGGGAGCCGGGCACTATCTGTGTATAATACAGGGGGAGCCGGGCACTATCTGTGTATAATACAGGGGGAGCCGGGCACTATCTGTGTATAATACAGGGGGAGCCGGGCACTATCTGTGTATAATACAGGGGGAGCCGGGCACTAACTGTGTATAATACAGGGGGAGGCGGGCACTATCTGTGTATAATACAGAGCACTGGGCACTATCTGTGTATAATACAGGGGGAGCCGGGCACTATCTGTGTATAATACAGAGCACCGGGCACTATCTGTATATAATACAGGGGGAGCCGGGCACTATCTGTGTATAATATATGCACCGGGCACTATCTGTGTATAATACAGGGGGAGCCGGGCACTATCTGTGTATAATACAGGGGGGGGGGGCGGGCACTATCTGTGTATAATACAGGGGGAGCCGAGCACTATCTGTGTATAATACAGGGTGAGCCGGGCACTATCTGTGTATAATACAGAGCACCGGGTACTATCTGTGTATAATACAGGAGGAGCCGGGCACTATCTGTGTATAATACAGAGCACTGGGCACTATCTGTGTATAATACAGGGGGAGCCGGGCACTATCTGTGTATAATACAGGGGGAGCCGGGCACTATCTGTGTATAATACAGAGCACCGGGCACTATCTGTGTATAATACAGGGGGAGCCGGGCACTATCTGTGTAAAATACAGGGGGAGCCGGGCACTATCTGTGTATAATACAGGGGGAGCCGGGCACTATCTGTGTATAATACAGGGGGAGCCGGGCACTATCTGTGTATAATACAGGGGGAGCCGGGCACTATCTGTGTATAATACAGGGGAGCCGGGCACTATCTGTGTATAATACAGGGGGAGCCGGGCACTATCTGTGTATAATACAGTGGGAGCCGGGCACTATCTGTGTATAATACAGGGGGAGCCGGGCACTATCTGTGTATAATACAGGGGGAGCCGGGCACTATCTGTGTATAATACAGGGGGAGCCGGGCACTATCTGTGTATAATACAGGGGGAGCCGGGCACTATCTGTGTATAATACAGAGCACCGGGCACTATCTGTGTATAATACAGGAGGAGCCGGGCACTATCTGTGTATAATACAGAGCACCGGGCACTATCTGTGTATAATACAGGGGGAGCCGGGCACTATCTGTGTATAATACAGGGGGAGCCGGGCACTATCTGTGTATAATACAGAGGGAGCCGGGCACTATCTGTGTATAATACAGGGGGAGCCGGGCACTATCTGTGTATAATACAGGGGGAGCCGGGCACTATCTGTGTATAATACAGGGGGAGCCGGGCACTATCTGTGTATAATACAGGGGGAGCCGGGCACTATCTGTGTATAATACAGAGCACCGGGCACTATCTGTGTATAATACAGGGGGAGCCGGGCACTATCTGTGTATAATACAGGGGGAGCCGGGCACTATCTGTGTATAATACAGGGGGAGCCGGGCACTATCTGTGTATAATACAGGGGGAGCCGGGCACTATCTGTGTATAATACAGGGGGAGCTGGGCACTATCTGTGTATAATACAGGGGGAGCCGGGCACTATCTGTGTATAATACAGGGGGAGCCGGGCACTATCTGTGTATAATACAGAGCACCGGGCACTATCTGTGTATAATACAGGGGGAGCCGGGCACTATCTGTGTATAATACAGGGGAGCCGGGCACTATCTGTGTATAATACAGGGGGAGCCGGGCACTATCTGTGTATAATACAGGGGGAGCCGGGCACTATCTGTGTATAATACAGGGGGAGCCGGGCACTATCTGTGTATAATACAGGAGGAGCCGGGCACTATCTGTGTATAATACAGGGGGAGCCGGGCACTATCTGTGTATAATACAGGGGGAGCCGGGCACTATCTGTGTATAATACAGAGCACCGGGCACTATCTGTGTATAATACAGGGGGAGCCGGGCACTATCTGTGTATAATACAGAGCACCGGGCACTATCTGTGTATAATACAGGAGGAGCCGGGCACTATCTGTGTATAATACAGGGGGAGCCGGGCACTATCTGTGTATAATACAGGAGGAGCCGGGCACTATCTGTGTATAATACAGGGGGAGCCGGGCACTATCTGTGTATAATACAGGGGGAGCCGGGCACTATCTGTGTATAATACAGGAGGAGCCGGGCACTATCTGTGTATAATACAGAGCACCGGGCACTATCTGTGTATAATACAGGGGGAGCCGGGCAATATCTGTGTATAATACAGGGGGAGCCGGGCACTATCTGTGTATAATACAGGGGGAGCCGGGCACTATCTGTGTATAATACAGGGGGAGCCGGGCACTATCTGTGTATAATACAGAGCACCGGGCACTATCTGTGTATAATACAGGGGGGGGCCGGGCACTATCTGTGTATAATACAGAGCACCGGGCACTATCTGTGTATAATACAGGGGGAGCCAGGCACTAACTGTGTATAATACAGGGGGAGCCGGGCACTGTCTGTGTATAATACAGGGGGAGCCGGGCACTGTCTGTGTATAATACAGAGCACCGGGCACTATCTGTGTATAATACAGGGGGAGCCGGGCACTATCTGTGTATAATACAGGGGGAGCAGGGCACTATCTGTGTATAATACAGAGCACCGGGCACTATCTGTGTATAATACAGGGGGAGCCGGGCACTATCTGTGTATAATACAGGGGGAGCCGGGCACTATCTGTGTATAATACAGGGGGAGCCGGGCACTATCTGTGTATAATACAGAGCACCGGGCACTATCTGTGTATAATACAGGGGGAGCCGGGCACTATCTGTGTATAATACAGGGGGAGCCGGGCACTATCTGTGTATAATACAGGGGGAGCCGGGCACTATCTGTGTATAATACAGGGGGAGCCGGGCACTATCTGTGTATAATACAGGGGGAGCCGGGCACTATCTGTGTATAATACAGGGGGAGCCGGGCACTATCTGTGTATAATACAGGGGGAGCCGGGCACTATCTGTGTATAATACAGGGGGAGCCGGGCACTATCTGTGTATAATACAGGGGGAGCCGGGCACTATCTGTGTATAATACAGGAGGAGCCGGGCACTATCTGTGTATAATACAGGGGGAGCCGGGCACTATCTGTGTATAATACAGAGCACCGGGCACTATCTGTGTATAATACAGGGGGAGCCGGGCACTATCTGTGTATAATACAGGGGGAGCCGGGCACTATCTGTGTATAATACAGGGGGAGCCGGGCACTATCTGTGTATAATACAGGGGGAGCCGGGCACTATCTGTGTATAATACAGAGCACCGGGCACTATCTGTGTATAATACAGAGCACCGGGCACTATCTGTGTATAATACAGGGGGAGCCGGGCACTATCTGTGTATAATACAGGGGGAGCCGGGCACTATCTGTGTATAATACAGAGCACCGGGCACTATCTGTGTATAATACAGGGGGAGCCGGGCACTATCTGTGTATAATATAGAGCACCGGGCACTATCTGTGTATAATATAGGGGGAGCCGGGCACTATCTGTGTATAATACAGAGCACCGGGCACTATCTGTGTATAATACAGGGGGAGCCGGGCACTATCTGTGTATAATACAGGGGGAGCCCGGCACTATCTGTGTATAATACAGAGCACCGGGCACTATCTGTGTATAATACAGGGGGAGCCGGGCACTATCTGTGTATAATACAGGAGGAGCCGGGCACTATCTGTGTATAATACAGGGGGAGCCGGGCACTATCTGTGTATAATACAGGAGGAGCCGGGCACTATCTGTGTATAATACAGGGGGAGCCGGGCACTATCTGTGTATAATACAGGAGGAGCCGGGCACTATCTGTGTATAATACAGGGGGAGCCGGGCACTATCTGTGTATAATACAGGGGGAGCCGGGCACTATCTGTGTATAATACAGGGGGAGCCGGGCACTATCTGTGTATAATACAGAGCACCGGGCACTATCTGTGTATAATACAGGGGGAGCCGGGCACTATCTGTGTATAATACAGGGGGAGCCGGGCACTAACTGTGTATAATACAGGGGGAGGCGGGCACTATCTGTGTATAATACAGAGCACTGGGCACTATCTGTATATAATACAGGGGGAGCCGGGCACTATCTGTGTATAATACAGGGGGAGCCGGGCACTATCTGTGTATAATACAGGAGGAGCCGGGCACTATCTGTGTATAATACAGGGGGAGCCGGGCACTATCTGTGTATAATACAGGAGGAGCCGGGCACTATCTGTGTATAATACAGGGGGAGCCGGGCACTATCTGTGTATAATACAGGGGGAGCCCGGCACTATCTGTGTATAATACAGGGGGAGCCGGGCACTATCTGTGTATAATACAGAGCACAGGGCACTATCTGTGTATAATACAGAGCACCGGACACTATCTGTGTATAATACAGGAGGAGCCGGGCACTATCTGTGTATAATACAGGAGGAGCCGGGCACTATCTGTGTATAATACAGGGGGAGCCGGGCACTATCTGTGTATAATACAGGGGGAGCCGGGCACTATCTGTGTATAATACAGGGGGAGCCGGGCACTATCTGTGTATAATACAGGGGGAGCCGGGCACTATCTGTGTATAATACAGGGGGAGCCGGGCACTATCTGTGTATAATACAGGGGGAGCCAGGCACTATCTGTGTATAATACAGGGGGAGCCGGGCACTATCTGTGTATAATACAGAGCACAGGGCACTATCTGTGTATAATACAGAGCACCGGGCACTATCTGTGTATAATACAGGGGTAGCCGGGCACTATCTCTGTATAATACAGGGGGAGCCGGGCACTATCTGTGTATAATACAGGGGGAGCCGGGCACTATCTGTGTATAATACAGGGGGAGCCGGGCACTATCTGTGTATAATACAGGGGGAGCCGGGTACTATCTGTGTATAATACAGGGGGAGCCGGGTACTATCTGTGTATAATACAGGGGGAGCCCGGCACTATCTGTGAATAATACAGGGGGAACCGGGCACTATCTGTGTATAATACAGGGGGAGCCGGGCACTATCTGTGTATAATACAGGGGGAGCCGGGCACTATGTGTGTATAATACAGAAGGAGCCAGGCACTATCTGTGTATAATACAGGGGGAGCCGGGCACTATCTGTGTATAATACAGGGGGAGCCGGGCACTATGTGTGTATAATACAGAAGGAGCCAGGCACTATCTGTGTATAATACAGGGGGAGCCGGGCACTATCTGTGTATAATACAGGGGGAGCCAGGCACTATCTGTGTATAATAGAGGGGGAGCCGGGCACTATCTGTGTATAATACAGGGGGAGCCGGGCACTATCTGTGTATAATACAGGGGGAGCCGGGCACTATCTGTGTATAATACAGGGGGAGCCGGGCACTATCTGTGTATAATACAGAGCACCGGGCACTATCTGTGTATAATACAGGGGGAGCCGGGCACTATCTGTGTGTAATACAGGGGGAGCCGGGCACTATCTGTGTATAATACAGAGCACCGGGCACTATCTGTGTATAATACAGGGGGAGCCGGGCACTATCTGTGTATAATACAGAGCACCGGGCACTATCTGTGTATAATACAGGGGGAGCCGGGCACTATCTGTGTATAATACAGGGGGAGCCGGGCACTATCTGTGTATAATACAGGGGGAGCCGGGCACTATCTGTGTATAATACAGAAGGAGCCAGGCACTATCTGTGTATAATACAGGGGGAGCCGGGCACTATCTGTGTATAATACAGAGCACCGGGCACTATCTGTGTATAATACAGGGGGAGCCGGGCACTATCTGTGTATAATACAGGGGGAGCCGGACACTATCTGTGTATAATACAGAGCACCGGGCACTATCTGTGTATAATACAGGGGGAGCCGGGCACTATCTGTGTATAATACAGGGGGAGCCGGGCACTATCTGTGTATAATACAGGGGGAGCCGGGCACTATCTGTGTATAATACAGAGCACCGGGCACTATCTGTGTATAATACAGGGGGAGCCGGGCACTATCTGTGTATAATACAGGGGGAGCCGGGCACTATCTGTGTATAATACAGAGCACCGGGCACTATCTGTGTATAATACAGGGGGAGCCGGGCACTATCTGTTTATAATACAGGGGGAGCCGGGCACTATCTGTGTATAATACAGAGCACCGGGCACTATCTGTGTATAATACAGAGCACCGGGCACTATCTGTGTATAATACAGGGGGAGACGGGCACTATCTGTGTATAATACAGAGCACCGGGCACTATCTGTGTATAATACAGGGGGAGCCGGGCACTATCTGTGTATAATACAGGGGGAGCCGGGCACTATCTGTGTATAATGCGGGGGGAGCCGGGCACTATCTGTGTATAATACAGGGGGAGCCGGGCACTATCTGTGTATAATACAGGGGGAGCCGGGCACTATCTGTGTATAATACAGAGCACCGGGCACTATCTGTGTATAATACAGGGGGAGCCGGGCACTATCTGTGTGTAATACGGGGGGAGCCGGGCACTATCTGTGTATAATACGGGGGGAGCCGGGCACTATCTGTGTATAATACAGGGGGAGCCGGGCACTATCTGTGTATAATACAGGGGGAGCCGGGCACTATCTGTGTATAATACAGGGGGAGCCGGGCACTATGTGTATAATACAGGGGGAGCCGGGCACTATGTGTATAATACAGGTGGAGCCGGGCACTATCTGTGTATAATACAGAGCACCGGGCACTATCTGTGTATAATACAGGGGGAGCCGGGCACTATCTGTGTATAATACAGGGGGAGCCGGGCACTATCTGTGTATAATACAGAGCACCGGGCACTATCTGTGTATAATACAGGGGGAGTCGGGCACTATCTGTGTATAATACAGGGGGAGCCGGGCACTATCTGTGTATAATACAGAGCACCGGGCACTATCTGTGTATAATACAGGGGGAGTCGGGCACTATCTGTGTATAATACAGGGGGAGCCGGGCACTATCTGTGTATAATACAGGGGGAGCCGGGCACTATCTGTGTATAATACAGGGGGAGCCGGGCACTATCTGTGTATAATACAGGGGGAGCCGGGCACTATCTGTGTATAATACAGGGGGAGCCGGGCACTATCTGTGTATAATACAGAGCACCGGGCACTATCTGTGTATAATACAGGGGGAGCAGGGCACTATCTGTGTATAATACAGGAGGAGCCGGGCACTATCTGTGTATAATACAGGGGGAGCCGGGCACTATCTGTGTATAATACAGAGCGCCGGGCACTATCTGTGTATAATACAGGGGGAGCCGTGCACTATCTGTGTATAATACAGAGCACCGGGCACTATCTGTGTATAATACAGGGGGAGCCGGGCACTATCTGTGTATAATACAGGGGGAGCCGGGCACTATCTGTGTATAATACAGGGGGAGCCGGGCACTATCTGTGTATAATACAGGGGGAGCCGGGCACTATCTGTGTATAATACAGGGGGAGCCGGGCACTATCTGTGTATAATACAGGGGGAGCCGGGCACTATCTGTGTATAATACAGGAGGAGCCAGGCACTATCTGTGTATAATACAGGGGGAGCCGGGCACTATATGTGTATAATACAGGAGGAGCCGGGCACTATCTGTGTATAATACAGGGGGAGCCGGGCACTATCTGTGTATAATACAAGGGGAGCCGGGAACTATCTGTGTATAATAAATAGTACCGGGCACTATCTGTGTATAATACAGGGGGAGCCGGGCACTATCTGTGTATAATACAGGGGGAGCCGGGAACTATCTGTGTATAATACAGGGGGAGCCGGGCACTATCTGTGTATAATACAGAGCACCAGGCACTATCTGTGTATAATACAGGAGGAGCCGGGCACTATCTGTGTATAATACAGGGGGAGCCGGGCACTATCTGTGTATAATACAGGGGGAGCCGGGCACTATCTGTGTATAATACAGGGGGAGCCGGGCACTATCTGTGTATAATACAGGGGGAGCCGGGCACTATCTGTGTATAATACAGAGCACCGGGCACTATCTGTGTATAATACAGGGGGAGCCGGGCACTATCTGTGTATAATACAGAGCACCGGGCACTATCTGTGTATAATACAGGGGGAGCCGGGCACTATCTGTGTATAATACAGAGGGAGCCGGGCACTATCTGTGTATAATACAGAGCACCAGGCACTATCTGTGTATAATACAGGAGGAGCCGGGCACTATCTGTGTATAATACAGGAGGAGCCGGGCACTATCTGTGTATAATACAGGGGGAGCCGGGCACTATCTGTGTATAATACAGGGGGAGCCGGGCACTCTCTGTGTATAATACAGGAGGAGCCGGGCACTATCTGTGTATAATACAGGGGGAGCCGGGCACTATCTGTGTGTAATACGGGGGGAGCCGGGCACTATCTGTGTATAATACGGGGGGAGCCGGGCACTATCTGTGTATAATACGGGGGGAGCCGGGCACTATCTGTGTATAATACAGGGGGAGCCGGGCACTATCTGTGTATAATACAGGGGGAGCCGGGCACTATGTGTATAATACAGGGGGAGCCGGGCACTATGTGTATAATACAGGTGGAGCCGGGCACTATCTGTGTATAATACAGAGCACCGGGCACTATCTGTGTATAATACAGGGGGAGCCGGGCAGTATCTGTGTATAATACAGGGGGAGCCGGGCACTATCTGTGTATAATACAGAGCACCGGGCACTATCTGTGTATAATACAGGGGGAGTCGGGCACTATCTGTGTATAATACAGGGGGAGCCGGGCACTATCTGTGTATAATACAGGGGGAGCCGGGCACTATCTGTGTATAATACAGGGGGAGCCGGGCACTATCTGTGTATAATACAAGGGGAGCCGGGCACTATCTGTGTATAATACAGGGGGAGCCGGGCACTATCTGTGTATAATACAGGGGGAGCCGGGCACTATCTGTGTATAATACAGGGGGAGCCGGGCACTATCTGTGTATAATACAGGGGGAGCCGGGCACTATCTGTGTATAATACAGGGGGAGCCGGGCACTATCTGTGTATAATACAGGGGGAGCCGGGCACTATCTGTGTATAATACAGGGGGAGCCGGGCACTATCTGTGTATAATACAGGAGGAGCCGGGCACTATCTGTGTATAATACAGGGGGAGCCGGGCACTATCTGTGTATAATACAAGGGGAGCCGGGAACTATCTGTGTATAATAAAGAGTACCGGGCACTATCTGTGTATAATACAGGGGGAGCCGGGCACTATCTGTGTATAATACAGGGGGAGCCGGGCACTCTCTGTGTATAATACAGGAGGAGCCGGGCACTATCTGTGTATAATACAGGGGGAGCCGGGCACTATCTGTGTGTAATACGGGGGGAGCCGGGCACTATCTGTGTATAATACGGGGGGAGCCGGGCACTATCTGTGTATAATACGGGGGGAGCCGGGCACTATCTGTGTATAATACAGGGGGAGCCGGGCACTATCTGTGTATAATACAGGGGGAGCCGGGCACTATGTGTATAATACAGGGGGAGCCGGGCACTATGTGTATAATACAGGTGGAGCCGGGCACTATCTGTGTATAATACAGAGCACCGGGCACTATCTGTGTATAATACAGGGGGAGCCGGGCACTATCTGTGTATAATACAGGGGGAGCCGGGCACTATCTGTGTATAATACAAGGGGAGCCGGGCACTATCTGTGTATAATACAGGGGGAGTCGGGCACTATCTGTGTATAATACAGAGCACCAGGCACTATCTGTGTATAATACAGGAGGAGCCGGGCACTATCTGTGTATAATACAGGGGGAGCCGGGCACTATCTGTGTATAATACAGGGGGAGCCGGGCACTATCTGTGTATAATACAGGAGGAGCCGGGCACTATCTGTGTATAATACAGGGGGAGCCGGGCACTATCTGTGTATAATACAAGGGGAGCCGGGAACTATCTGTGTATAATACAGAGCACCGGGCACTATCTGTGTATAATACAGGGGGAGCCGGGCACTATCTGTGTATAATACAGGGGGAGCAGGGCACTATCTGTGTATAATACAGAGCACCGGGCACTATCTGTGTATAATACAGGGGGAGCCGGGCACTATCTGTGTATAATACAGGGGGAGCCGGGCACTATCTGTGTATAATACAGGGGGAGCCGGGCACTATCTGTGTATAATACAGAGCACCGGGCACTATCTGTGTATAATACAGGGGGAGCCGGGCACTATCTGTGTATAATACAGGGGGAGCCGGGCACTATCTGTGTATAATACAGGGGGAGCCGGGCACTATCTGTGTATAATACAGGGGGAGCCGGGCACTATCTGTGTATAATACAGGGGGAGCCGGGCACTATCTGTGTATAATACAGAGCACCGGGCACTATCTGTGTATAATACAGGGGGAGCCGGGCACTATCTGTGTATAATACAGGGGGAGCCGGGCACTATCTGTGTATAATACAGGAGGAGCCGGGCACTATCTGTGTATAATACAGGGGGAGCCGGGCACTATCTGTGTATAATACAGAGCACCGGGCACTATCTGTGTATAATACAGGGGGAGCCGGGCACTATCTGTGTATAATACAGGGGGAGCCGGGCACTATCTGTGTATAATACAGGGGGAGCCGGGCACTATCTGTGTATAATACAGGGGGAGCCGGGCACTATCTGTGTATAATACAGAGCACCGGGCACTATCTGTGTATAATACAGAGCACCGGGCACTATCTGTGTATAATACAGGGGGAGCCGGGCACTATCTGTGTATAATACAGGGGGAGCCGGGCACTATCTGTGTATAATACAGAGCACCGGGCACTATCTGTGTATAATACAGAGGGAGCCGGGCACTATCTGTGTATAATACAGGAGGAGCCGGGCACTATCTGTGTATAATACAGGGGGAGCTGGGCACTATCTGTGTATAATACAGGGGGAGCCGGGCACTATCTGTGTATAATACAGGGGGAGCCGGGCACTATCTGTGTATAATACAGGGGGAGCCGGGCACTATCTGTGTATAATACAGGGGGAGCCGGGCACTATCTGTGTATAATACAGGGGAGCCGGGCACTATCTGTGTATAATACAGAGCACCGGGCACTATCTGTGTATAATACAGGGGGAGCCGGGCACTATCTGTGTATAATACAGGGGGAGCCGGGCACTAACTGTGTATAATACAGGGGGAGGCGGGCACTATCTGTGTATAATACAGAGCACTGGGCACTATCTGTATATAATACAGGGGGAGCCGGGCACTATCTGTGTATAATACAGGGGGAGCCGGGCACTATCTGTGTATAATACAGGGGGAGCCGGGCACTATCTGTGTATAATACAGGGGGAGCCGGGCACTATCTGTGTATAATACAGGGGGAGCCGGGCACTATCTGTGTATAATACAGGGGGAGCCCGGCACTATCTGTGTATAATACAGGGGGAGCCGGGCACTATCTGTGTATAATACAGAGCACAGGGCACTATCTGTGTATAATACAGAGCACCGGGCACTATCTGTGTATAATACAGGAGGAGCCGGGCACTATCTGTGTATAATACAGGAGGAGCCGGGCACTATCTGTGTATAATACAGGGGGAGCCGGGCACTATCTGTGTATAATACAGGGGGAGCCGGGCACTATCTGTGTATAATACAGAGCACCGGGCACTATCTGTGTATAATACAGGGGGAGCCGGACACTATCTGTGTATAATACAGGGGGAGCCGGGCACTATCTGTGTATAATACAGGGGGATCCGGGCACTATCTGTGTATAATACAGGAGGAGCCGGGCACTATCTGTGTATAATACAGGGGGAGCTGGGCACTATCTGTGTATAATACAGGGGGAGCCGGGCACTATCTGTGTATAATACAGGGGGAGCCGGGCACTATCTGTGTATAATACAGGGGGAGCCGGGCACTATCTGTGTATAATACAGGGGGAGCCGGGCACTATCTGTGTATAATACAGGGGGAGCCGGGCACTATCTGTGTATAATACAGGGGGAGCCGGGCACTATCTGTGTATAATACAGGGGGAGCCGGGCACTATCTGTGTATAATACAGGGGGAGCCAGGCACTATCTGTGTATAATACAGGGGGAGCCGGGCACTATCTGTGTATAATACAGAGCACAGGGCACTATCTGTGTATAATACAGAGCACCGGGCACTATCTGTGTATAATACAGGGGGAGCCGGGCACTATCTCTGTATAATACAGGGGGAGCCGGGCACTATCTGTGTATAATACAGGGGGAGCCGGGCACTATCTGTGTATAATACAGGGGGAGCCGGGCACTATCTGTGAATAATACAGGGGGAACCGGGCACTATCTGTGTATAATACAGGGGGAGCCGGGCACTATCTGTGTATAATACAGGGGGAGCCGGGCACTATGTGTGTATAATACAGAAGGAGCCAGGCACTATCTGTGTATAATACAGGGGGAGCCGGGCACTATCTGTGTATAATACAGAACACCGGGCACTATATGTGTATAATACAGAGCACCGGGCACTATCTGTGTATAATACAGGGGGAGCCGGGCACTATCTGTGTATAATACAGAGCACCGGGCACTATCTGTGTATAATACAGGGGGAGCCGGGCACTATCTGTGTGTAATACAGGGGGAGCCGGGCACTATCTGTGTATAATACAGAGCACCGGGCACTATCTGTGTATAATACAGGGGGAGCCGGGCACTATCTGTGTATAATAACGGGGGAGCCGGGCACTATCTGTGTATAATACAGGGGGAGCAGGGCACTATCTGTGTATAATACAGGGGGAGCCGGGCACTATCTGTGTATAATACAGAGCACCGGGCACTATCTGTGTATAATACAGGGGGAGCCGGGCACTATCTGTGTATAATACAGGGGGAGCCGGGCACTATCTGTGTATAATACAGGGGGAGCCGGGCACTATCTGTGTATAATACAGAAGGAGCCAGGCACTATCTGTGTATAATACAGGGGGAGCCGGGCACTATCTGTGTATAATACAGAGCACCGGGCACTATCTGTGTATAATACAGGGGGAGCCGGGCACTATCTGTGTATAATACAGGGGGAGCCGGACACTATCTGTGTATAATACAGAGCACCGGGCACTATCTGTGTATAATACAGGGGGAGCCGGGCACTATCTGTGTATAATACAGGGGGAGCCGGGCACTATCTGTGTATAATACAGGGGGAGCCGGGCACTATCTGTGTATAATACAGAGCACCGGGCACTATCTGTGTATAATACAGGGGGAGCCGGGCACTATCTGTGTATAATACAGGGGGAGCCGGGCACTATCTGTGTATAATACAGAGCACCGGGCACTATCTGTGTATAATACAGGGGGAGCCGGGCACTATCTGTTTATAATACAGGGGGAGCCGGGCACTATCTGTTTATAATACAGAGCACCGGGCACTATCTGTGTATAATACAGAGCACCGGGCACTATCTGTGTATAATACAGGGGGAGCCGGGCACTATCTGTGTATAATACAGGGGGAGCCGGGCACTATCTGTGTATAATACGGGGGGAGCCGGGCACTATCTGTGTATAATACGGGGGGAGCCGGGCACTATCTGTGTATAATACGGGGGGAGCCGGGCACTATCTGTGTATAATACAGGGGGAGCCGGGCACTATCTGTGTATAATACAGGGGGAGCCGGGCACTATCTGTGTATAATACAGGGGGAGCCGGGCACTATGTGTATAATACAGGGGGAGCCGGGCACTATGTGTATAATACAGGTGGAGCCGGGCACTATCTGTGTATAATACAGAGCACCGGGCACTATCTGTGTATAATACAGGGGGAGCCGGGCACTATCTGTGTATAATACAGGGGGAGCCGGGCACTATCTGTGTATAATACAGAGCACCGGGCACTATCTGTGTATAATACAGGGGGAGTCGGGCACTATCTGTGTATAATACAGGGGGAGCCGGGCACTATCTGTGTATAATACAGAGCACCGGGCACTATCTGTGTATAATACAGGGGGAGTCGGGCACTATCTGTGTATAATACAGGGGGAGCCGGGCACTATCTGTGTATAATACAGGGGGAGCCGGGCACTATCTGTGTATAATACAGGGGGAGCCGGGCACTATCTGTGTATAATACAGGGGGAGCCGGGCACTATCTGTGTATAATACAGGGGGAGCCGGGCACTATCTGTGTATAATACAGAGCACCGGGCACTATCTGTGTATAATACAGGGGGAGCAGGGCACTATCTGTGTATAATACAGGAGGAGCCGGGCACTATCTGTGTATAATACAGGGGGAGCCGGGCACTATCTGTGTATAATACAGGGGAGCCGGGCACTATCTGTGTATAATACAGGGGGAGCCGGGCACTATCTGTGTATAATACAGGGGGAGCCGGGCACTATCTGTGTATAATACAGGAGGAGCCAGGCACTATCTGTGTATAATACAGGGGGAGCCGGGCACTATATGTGTATAATACAGGAGGAGCCGGGCACTATCTGTGTATAATACAGGGGGAGCCGGGCACTATCTGTGTATAATACAAGGGGAGCCGGGAACTATCTGTGTATAATAAATAGTACCGGGCACTATCTGTGTATAATACAGGGGGAGCCGGGCACTATCTGTGTATAATACAGGGGGAGCCGGGAACTATCTGTGTATAATACAGGGGGAGCCGGGCACTATCTGTGTATAATACAGGGGGAGCCGGGCACTATCTGTGTATAATACAGGAGGAGCCGTGCACTATCTGTGTATAATACAGGAGGAGCCGGGCACTATCTGTGTATAATACAGGGGGAGCCGGGCACTATCTGTGTATAATACAGGAGGAGCCAGGCACTATCTGTGTATAATACAGGGGGAGCCGGGCACTATCTGTGTATAATACAGGGGGAGCCGGGCACTATCTGTGTATAATACAGGGGGATCCGGGCACTATCTGTGTATAATACAGAGCACCAGGCACTATCTGTGTATAATACAGGAGGAGCCGGGCACTATCTGTGTATAATACAGGGGGAGCCGGGCACTATCTGTGTATAATACAGGGGGAGCCGGGCACTATCTGTGTATAATACAGGGGGAGCCGGGCACTATCTGTGTATAATACAGGGGGAGCCGGGCACTATCTGTGTATAATACAGAGCACCGGGCACTATCTGTGTATAATACAGGGGGAGCCGGGCACTATCTGTGTATAATACAGGGGGAGCCGGGCACTATCTGTGTATAATACAGGGGGAGCCGGGCACTATCTGTGTATAATACAGGGGGAGCCGGGCACTATCTGTGTATAATACAGGGGGAGCCGGGCACTATCTGTGTATAATACAGGGGGAGCCGGGCACTATCTGTGTATAATACAGGGGGAGCCGGGCACTATCTGTGTATAATACAGAGCACCGGGCACTATCTGTGTATAATACAGGGGGAGCCGGGCACTATCTGTGTATAATACAGGGGGAGCCGGGCACTATCTGTGTATAATACAGGAGGAGCCGGGCACTATCTGTGTATAATACAGGGGGAGCCGGGCACTATCTGTGTATAATACAGAGCACCGGGCACTATCTGTGTATAATACAGGGGGAGCCGGGCACTATCTGTGTATAATACAGGGGGAGCCGGGCACTATCTGTGTATAATACAGGGGGAGCCGGGCACTATCTGTGTATAATACAGGGGGAGCCGGGCACTATCTGTGTATAATACAGAGCACCGGGCACTATCTGTGTATAATACAGAGCACCGGGCACTATCTGTGTATAATACAGGGGGAGCCGGGCACTATCTGTGTATAATACAGGGGGAGCCGGGCACTATCTGTGTATAATACAGAGCACCGGGCACTATCTGTGTATAATACAGAGGGAGCCGGGCACTATCTGTGTATAATACAGGAGGAGCCGGGCACTATCTGTGTATAATACAGGGGGAGCTGGGCACTATCTGTGTATAATACAGGGGGAGCCGGGCACTATCTGTGTATAATACAGGGGGAGCCGGGCACTATCTGTGTATAATACAGGGGGAGCCGGGCACTATCTGTGTATAATACAGGGGGAGCCGGGCACTATCTGTGTATAATACAGGGGAGCCGGGCACTATCTGTGTATAATACAGAGCACCGGGCACTATCTGTGTATAATACAGGGGGAGCCGGGCACTATCTGTGTATAATACAGGGGGAGCCGGGCACTAACTGTGTATAATACAGGGGGAGGCGGGCACTATCTGTGTATAATACAGAGCACTGGGCACTATCTGTATATAATACAGGGGGAGCCGGGCACTATCTGTGTATAATACAGGGGGAGCCGGGCACTATCTGTGTATAATACAGGGGGAGCCGGGCACTATCTGTGTATAATACAGGGGGAGCCCGGCACTATCTGTGTATAATACAGGGGGAGCCGGGCACTATCTGTGTATAATACAGAGCACAGGGCACTATCTGTGTATAATACAGAGCACCGGGCACTATCTGTGTATAATACAGGAGGAGCCGGGCACTATCTGTGTATAATACAGGAGGAGCCGGGCACTATCTGTGTATAATACAGGGGGAGCCGGGCACTATCTGTGTATAATACAGGGGGAGCCGGGCACTATCTGTGTATAATACAGAGCACCGGGCACTATCTGTGTATAATACAGGGGGAGCCAGGCACTATCTGTGTATAATACAGGGGGAGCCGGGCACTATCTGTGTATAATACAGGGGGATCCGGGCACTATCTGTGTATAATACAGGAGGAGCCGGGCACTATCTGTGTATAATACAGGGGGAGCTGGGCACTATCTGTGTATAATACAGGGGGAGCCGGGCACTATCTGTGTATAATACAGGGGGAGCCGGGCACTATCTGTGTATAATACAGGGGGAGCCGGGCACTATCTGTGTATAATACAGGGGGAGCCGGGCACTATCTGTGTATAATACAGGGGGAGCCGGGCACTATCTGTGTATAATACAGGGGGAGCCGGGCACTATCTGTGTATAATACAGGGGGAGCCGGGCACTATCTGTGTATAATACAGGGGGAGCCAGGCACTATCTGTGTATAATACAGGGGGAGCCGGGCACTATCTGTGTATAATACAGAGCACAGGGCACTATCTGTGTATAATACAGAGCACCGGGCACTATCTGTGTATAATACAGGGGGAGCCGGGCACTATCTCTGTATAATACAGGGGGAGCCGGGCACTATCTGTGTATAATACAGGGGGAGCCGGGCACTATCTGTGTATAATACAGGGGGAGCCGGGCACTATCTGTGAATAATACAGGGGGAACCGGGCACTATCTGTGTATAATACAGGGGGAGCCGGGCACTATCTGTGTATAATACAGGGGGAGCCGGGCACTATGTGTGTATAATACAGAAGGAGCCAGGCACTATCTGTGTATAATACAGGGGGAGCCGGGCACTATCTGTGTATAATACAGAACACCGGGCACTATATGTTTATAATACAGAGCACCGGGCACTATCTGTGTATAATACAGGGGGAGCCGGGCACTATCTGTGTATAATACAGAGCACCGGGCACTATCTGTGTATAATACAGGGGGAGCCGGGCACTATCTGTGTGTAATACAGGGGGAGCCGGGCACTATCTGTGTATAATACAGAGCACCGGGCACTATCTGTGTATAATACAGGGGGAGCCGGGCACTATCTGTGTATAATAACGGGGGAGCCGGGCACTATCTGTGTATAATACAGGGGGAGCAGGGCACTATCTGTGTATAATACAGGGGGAGCCGGGCACTATCTGTGTATAATACAGAGCACCGGGCACTATCTGTGTATAATACAGGGGGAGCCGGGCACTATCTGTGTATAATACAGGGAGAGCCGGGCACTATCTGTGTATAATACAGGGGGAGCCGGGCACTATCTGTGTATAATACAGAAGGAGCCAGGCACGATCTGTGTATAATACAGGGGGAGCCGGGCACTATCTGTGTATAATACAGAGCACCGGGCACTATCTGTGTATAATACAGGGGGAGCCGGGCACTATCTGTGTATAATACAGGGGGAGCCGGACACTATCTGTGTATAATACAGAGCACCGGGCACTATCTGTGTATAATACAGGGGGAGCCGGGCACTATCTGTGTATAATACAGGGGGAGCCGGGCACTATCTGTGTATAATACAGGGGGAGCCGGGCACTATCTGTGTATAATACAGAGCACCGGGCACTATCTGTGTATAATACAGGGGGAGCCGGGCACTATCTGTGTATAATACAGGGGAGCCGGGCACTATCTGTGTATAATACAGAGCACCGGGCACTATCTGTGTATAATACAGGGGGAGCCGGGCACTATCTGTGTATAATACAGGGGGAGCCGGGCACTAACTGTGTATAATACAGGGGGAGGCGGGCACTATCTGTGTATAATACAGAGCACTGGGCACTATCTGTATATAATACAGGGGGAGCCGGGCACTATCTGTGTATAATACAGGGGGAGCCGGGCACTATCTGTGTATAATACAGGGGGAGCCGGGCACTATCTGTGTATAATACAGAGCACCGGGCACTATCTGTGTATAATACAGGGGGAGCCGGGCACTATCTGTGTATAATACAGGGAGAGCCGGGCACTATCTGTGTATAATACAGGGGGAGCCGGGCACTATCTGTGTATAATACAG
The DNA here is from genome assembly GCF_028390025.1 of Pseudophryne corroboree. Taxonomy (NCBI): domain Eukaryota; kingdom Metazoa; phylum Chordata; class Amphibia; order Anura; family Myobatrachidae; genus Pseudophryne; species Pseudophryne corroboree. Next base: position 24,696 of record NW_026968409.1, read on the forward strand.
AAGGAGCCAGGCACGATCTGTGTATAATACAGGGGGAGCCGGGCACTATCTGTGTATAATACAGAGCACCGGGCACTATCTGTGTATAATACAGGGGGAGCCGGGCACTATCTGTGTATAATACAGGGGGAGCCGGACACTATCTGTGTATAATACAGAGCACCGGGCACTATCTGTGTATAATACAGGGGGAGCCGGGCACTATCTGTGTATAATACAGGGGGAGCCGGGCACTATCTGTGTATAATACAGGGGGAGCCGGGCACTATCTGTGTATAATACAGAGCACCGGGCACTATCTGTGTATAATACAGGGGGAGCCGGGCACTATCTGTGTATAATACAGAGCACCGGGCACTATCTGTGTATAATACAGGGGGAGCCGGGCACTATCTGTGTATAATACAGGGGAGCCGGGCACTATCTGTGTATAATACAGAGCACCGGGCACTATCTGTGTATAATACAGGGGGAGCCGGGCACTATCTGTGTATAATACAGGGGGAGCCGGGCACTAACTGTGTATAATACAGGGGGAGGCGGGCACTATCTGTGTATAATACAGAGCACTGGGCACTATCTGTATATAATACAGGGGGAGCCGGGCACTATCTGTGTATAATACAGGGGGAGCCGGGCACTATCTGTGTATAATACAGGGGGAGCCGGGCACTATCTGTGTATAATACAGAGCACCGGGCACTATCTGTGTATAATACAGGGGGAGCCGGGCACTATCTGTTTATAATACAGGGGGAGCCGGGCACTATCTGTGTATAATACAGAGCACCGGGCACTATCTGTGTATAATACAGAGCACCGGGCACTATCTGTGTATAATACAGGGGGAGACGGGCACTATCTGTGTATAATACAGAGCACCGGGCACTATCTGTGTATAATACAGGGGGAGCCGGGCACTATCTGTGTATAATACAGAGCACCGGGCACTATCTGTGTATAATACAGAGCACCGGGCACTATCTGTGTATAATACAGGGGGAGCCGGGCACTATCTGTGTATAATACAGAGCACCGGGCACTATCTGTGTATAATACAGGGGGAGCCGGGCACTATCTGTGTATAATACAGGGGGAGCCGGGCACTATCTGTGTATAATACGGGGGGAGCCGGGCACTATCTGTGTATAATACAGGGGGAGCCGGGCACTATCTGTGTATAATACAGGGGGAGCCGGGCACTATCTGTGTATAATACGGGGGGAGCCGGGCACTATCTGTGTATAATACGGGGGGAGCCGGGCACTATCTGTGTATAATACAGGGGGAGCCGGGCACTATCTGTGTATAATACAGGGGGAGCCGGGCACTATCTGTGTATAATACAGGGGGAGCCGGGCACTATGTGTATAATACAGGTGGAGCCGGGCACTATGTGTATAATACAGGTGGAGCCGGGCACTATCTGTGTATAATACAGAGCACCGGGCACTATCTGTGTATAATACAGAGGGAGCCGGGCACTATCTGTGTATAATACAGGGGGAGCCGGGCACTATCTGTGTATAATACAGAGCACCGGGCACTATCTGTGTATAATACAGGGGGAGTCGGGCACTATCTGTGTATAATACAGGGGGAGCCGGGCACTATCTGTGTATAATACAGAGCACCGGGCACTATCTGTGTATAATACAGGGGGAGTCGGGCACTATCTGTGTATAATACAGGGGGAGCCGGGCACTATCTGTGTATAATACAGGGGGAGCCGGGCACTATCTGTGTATAATACAGGGGGAGCCGGGCACTATCTGTGTATAATACAGGGGGAGCCGGGCACTATCTGTGTATAATACAGGGGGAGCCGGGCACTATCTGTGTATAATACAGAGCACCGGGCACTATCTGTGTATAATACAGGGGGAGCAGGGCACTATCTGTGTATAATACAGGAGGAGCCGGGCACTATCTGTGTATAATACAGGGGGAGCCGGGCACTATCTGTGTATAATACAGGGGAGCCGGGCACTATCTGTGTATAATACAGGGGGAGCCGGGCACTATCTGTGTATAATACAGGGGGAGCCGGGCACTATCTGTGTATAATACAGGAGGAGCCAGGCACTATCTGTGTATAATACAGGGGGAGCCGGGCACTATATGTGTATAATACAGGAGGAGCCGGGCACTATCTGTGTATAATACAGGGGGAGCCGGGCACTATCTGTGTATAATACAGGGGGAGCCAGGCACTATCTGTGTATAATACAAGGGGAGCCGGGAACTATCTGTGTATAATAAATAGTACCGGGCACTATCTGTGTATAATACAAGGGGAGCCGGGAACTATCTGTGTATAATAAATAGTACCGGGCACTATCTGTGTATAATACAGGGGGAGCCGGGCACTATCTGTGTATAATACAGGGGGAGCCGGGAACTATCTGTGTATAATACAGGGGGAGCCGGGCACTATCTGTGTATAATACAGGGGGAGCCGGGCACTATCTGTGTATAATACAGGAGGAGCCGTGCACTATCTGTGTATAATACAGGAGGAGCCGTGCACTATCTGTGTATAATACAGGGGGATCCGGGCACTATCTGTGTATAATACAGAGCACCAGGCACTATCTGTGTATAATACAGGAGGAGCCGGGCACTATCTGTGTATAATACAGGGGGAGCCGGGCACTATCTGTGTATAATACAGGGGGAGCCGGGCACTATCTGTGTATAATACAGGGGGAGCCGGGCACTATCTGTGTATAATACAGGGGGAGCCGGGCACTATCTGTGTATAATACAGAGCACCGGGCACTATCTGTGTATAATACAGGGGGAGCCGGGCACTATCTGTGTATAATACAGGGGGAGCCGGGCACTATCTGTGTATAATACAGAGCACCGGGCACTATCTGTGTATAATACAGGGGGAGCCGGGCACTATCTGTGTATAATACAGGGGGAGCCGGGCACTATCTGTGTATAATACAGGAGGAGCCGGGCACTATCTGTGTATAATACAGGGGGAGCCGGGCACTATCTGTGTATAATACAGAGCACCGGGCACTATCTGTGTATAATACAGGGGGAGCCGGGCACTATCTGTGTATAATACAGGGGGAGCCGGGCACTATCTGTGTATAATACAGGGGGAGCCGGGCACTATCTGTGTATAATACAGGGGGAGCCGGGCACTATCTGTGTATAATACAGAGCACCGGGCACTATCTGTGTATAATACAGAGCACCGGGCACTATCTGTGTATAATACAGGGGGAGCCGGGCACTATCTGTGTATAATACAGGGGGAGCCGGGCACTATCTGTGTATAATACAGAGCACCGGGCACTATCTGTGTATAATACAGGGGGAGCCGGGCACTATCTGTGTATAATATAGAGCACCGGGCACTATCTGTGTATAATATAGGGGGAGCCGGGCACTATCTGTGTATAATACAGAGCACCGGGCACTATCTGTGTATAATACAGGGGGAGCCGGGCACTATCTGTGTATAATACAGGGGGAGCCCGGCACTATCTGTGTATAATACAGAGCACCGGGCACTATCTGTGTATAATACAGGGGGAGCCGGGCACTATCTGTGTATAATACAGGAGGAGCCGGGCACTATCTGTGTATAATACAGGGGGAGCCGGGCACTATCTGTGTATAATACAGGAGGAGCCGGGCACTATCTGTGTATAATACAGGGGGAGCTGGGCACTATCTGTGTATAATACAGGGGGAGCCGGGCACTATCTGTGTATAATACAGGGGGAGCCGGGCACTATCTGTGTATAATACAGGGGGAGCCAGGCACTATCTGTGTATAATACAGGGGGAGCCGGGCACTATCTGTGTATAATACAGAGCACCGGGCACTATCTGTGTATAATACAGGGGGAGCCGGGCACTATCTGTGTATAATACAGGGGGAGCCGGGCACTAACTGTGTATAATACAGGGGGAGGCGGGCACTATCTGTGTATAATACAGAGCACTGGGCACTATCTGTATATAATACAGGGGGAGCCGGGCACTATCTGTGTATAATACAGGGGGAGCCGGGCACTATCTGTGTATAATACAGGAGGAGCCGGGCACTATCTGTGTATAATACAGGGGGAGCCGGGCACTATCAGTGTATAATACAGGAGGAGCCGGGCACTATCTGTGTATAATACAGGGGGAGCCGGGCACTATCTGTGTATAATACAGGGGGAGCCCGGCACTATCTGTGTATAATACAGGGGGAGCCGGGCACTATCTGTGTATAATACAGAGCACAGGGCACTATCTGTGTATAATACAGAGCACCGGACACTATCTGTGTATAATACAGGAGGAGCCGGGCACTATCTGTGTATAATACAGGAGGAGCCGGGCACTATCTGTGTATAATACAGGGGGAGCCGGGCACTATCTGTGTATAATACAGGGGGAGCCGGGCACTATCTGTGTATAATACAGGGGGAGCCGGGCACTATCTGTGTATAATACAGGGGGAGCCGGGCACTATCTGTGTATAATACAGGGGGAGCCGGGCACTATCTGTGTATAATACAGGGGGAGCCAGGCACTATCTGTGTATAATACAGGGGGAGCCGGGCACTATCTGTGTATAATACAGAGCACAGGGCACTATCTGTGTATAATACAGAGCACCGGGCACTATCTGTGTATAATACAGGGGTAGCCGGGCACTATCTGTGTATAATACAGGGGGAGCCGGGCACTATCTGTGTATAATACAGGGGGAGCCGGGCACTATCTGTGTATAATACAGGGGGAGCCGGGCACTATCTGTGTATAATACAGGGGGAGCCGGGTACTATCTGTGTATAATACAGGGGGAGCCGGGTACTATCTGTGTATAATACAGGGGGAGCCCGGCACTATCTGTGAATAATACAGGGGGAACCGGGCACTATCTGTGTATAATACAGGGGGAGCCGGGCACTATCTGTGTATAATACAGGGGGAGCCGGGCACTATGTGTGTATAATACAGAAGGAGCCAGGCACTATCTGTGTATAATACAGGGGGAGCCGGGCACTATCTGTGTATAATACAGGGGGAGCCGGGCACTATGTGTGTATAATACAGAAGGAGCCAGGCACTATCTGTGTATAATATAGGGGGAGCCAGGCACTATCTGTGTATAATAGAGGGGGAGCCGGGCACTATCTGTGTATAATACAGGGGGAGCCGGGCACTATCTGTGTATAATACAGGGGGAGCCGGGCACTATCTGTGTATAATACAGGGGGAGCCGGGCACTATCTGTGTATAATACAGGAGGAGCCGGGCACTATCTGTGTATAATACAGAGCACCGGGCACTATCTGTGTATAATAAAGGGGGAGCAGGGCACTATCTGTGTATAATACAGGGGGAGCCGGGCACTATCTGTGTATAATACAGGGGGATCCGGGCACTATCTGTGTATAATACAGAGCACCAGGCACTATCTGTGTATAATACAGGAGGAGCCGGGCACTATCTGTGTATAATACAGGGGGAGCCGGGCACTATCTGTGTATAATACAGGGGGAGCCGGGCACTATCTGTGTATAATACAGGGGGAGCCGGGCACTATCTGTGTATAATACAGGGGGAGCCGGGCACTATCTGTGTATAATACAGGGGGAGCCGGGCACTATCTGTGTATAATACAGGGGGAGCCGGGTACTATCTGTGTATAATACAGGGGGAGCCGGGTACTATCTGTGTATAATACAGGGGGAGCCCGGCACTATCTGTGTATAATACAGGGGGAGCCGGGAACTATCTGTGTATAATACAGAGCACCGGGCACTATCTGTGTATAATACAGGGGGAGCCGGGCACTATCTGTGTATAATACAGGGGGAGCAGGGCACTATCTGTGTATAATACAGAGCACCGGGCACTATCTGTGTATAATACAGGGGGAGCCGGGCACTATCTGTGTATAATACAGGGGGAGCCGGGCACTATCTGTGTATAATACAGGGGGAGCCGGGCACTATCTGTGTATAATACAGAGCACCGGGCACTATCTGTGTATAATACAGGGGGAGCCGGGCACTATCTGTGTGTAATACGGGGGGAGCCGGGCACTATCTGTGTATAATACAGAGCACCGGGCACTATCTGTGTATAATACAGGGGGAGCCGGGCACTATCTGTGTGTAATACGGGGGGAGCCGGGCACTATCTGTGTATAATACGGGGGGAGCCGGGCACTATCTGTGTATAATACGGGGGGAGCCGGGCACTATCTGTGTATAATACAGGGGGAGCCGGGCACTATCTGTGTATAATACAGGGGGAGCCGGGCACTATGTGTATAATACAGGGGGAGCCGGGCACTATGTGTATAATACAGGTGGAGCCGGGCACTATCTGTGTATAATACAGAGCACCGGGCACTATCTGTGTATAATACAGGGGGAGACGGGCAGTATCTGTGTATAATACAGGGGGAGCCGGGCACTATCTGTGTATAATACAGAGCACCGGGCACTATCTGTGTATAATACAGGGGGAGTCGGGCACTATCTGTGTATAATACAGGGGGAGCCGGGCACTATCTGTGTATAATACAGGGGGAGCCGGGCACTATCTGTGTATAATACAGGGGGAGCCGGGCACTATCTGTGTATAATACAAGGGGAGCCGGGCACTATCTGTGTATAATACAGGGGGAGCCGGGCACTATCTGTGTATAATACAGGGGGAGCCGGGCACTATCTGTGTATAATACAGGGGGAGCCGGGCACTATCTGTGTATAATACAGGGGGAGCCGGGCACTATCTGTGTATAATACAGGGGGAGCCGGGCACTATCTGTGTATAATACAGGGGGAGCCGGGCACTATCTGTGTATAATACAGGGGGAGCCAGGCACTATCTGTGTATAATACAGAGCACCGGGCACTATCTGTGTATAATACAGAGCACCGGGCACTATCTGTGTATAATACAGGGGGAGCAGGGCACTATCTGTGTATAATACAGGAGGAGCCGGGCACTATCTGTGTATAATACAGGGGGAGCCGGGCACTATCTGTGTATAATACAGGAGGAGCCAGGCACTATCTGTGTATAATACAGGGGGAGCCGGGCACTATCTGTGTATAATACAGGAGGAGCCGGGCACTATCTGTGTATAATACAGGGGGAGCCGGGCACTATCTGTGTATAATACAGGGGGAGCCAGGCACTATCTGTGTATAATACAGAGCACCGGGCACTATCTGTGTATAATACAGAGCACCGGGCACTATCTGTGTATAATACAGGGGGAGCAGGGCACTATCTGTGTATAATACAGGAGGAGCCGGGCACTATCTGTGTATAATACAGGGGGAGCCGGGCACTATCTGTGTATAATACAGGAGGAGCCAGGCACTATCTGTGTATAATACAGGGGGAGCCGGGCACTATCTGTGTATAATACAGGAGGAGCCGGGCACTATCTGTGTATAATACAGGGGGAGCCGGGCACTATCTGTGTATAATACAGGGGGAGCCGGGCACTATCTGTGTATAATACAAGGGGAGCCGGGAACTATCTGTGTATAATAAAGAGTACCGGGCACTATCTTTGTATAATACAGGGGGAGCCGGGCACTATCTGTGTATAATACAGGGAAAGCCGGGAACTATCTGTGTATAATACAGGGGGAGTCGGGCACTATCTGTGTATAATACAGAGCACCAGGCACTATCTGTGTATAATACAGGAGGAGCCGGGCACTATCTGTGTATAATACAGGGGGAGCCGGGCACTATCTGTGTATAATACAGGGGGAGCCGGGCACTATCTGTGTATAATACAGGAGGAGCCGGGCACTATCTGTGTATAATACAGGGGGAGCCGGGCACTATCTGTGTATAATACAGGGGGAGCCGGGAACTATCTGTGTATAATACAGAGCACCGGGCACTATCTGTGTATAATACAGGGGGAGCCGGGCACTATCTGTGTATAATACAGGGGGAGCAGGGCACTATCTGTGTATAATACAGAGCACCGGGCACTATCTGTGTATAATACAGGGGGAGCCGGGCACTATCTGTGTATAATACAGGGGGAGCCGGGCACTATCTGTGTATAATACAGGGGGAGCCGGGCACTATCTGTGTATAATACAGAGCACCGGGCACTATCTGTGTATAATACAGGGGGAGCCGGGCACTATCTGTGTATAATACAGGGGGAGCCGGGCACTATCTGTGTATAATACAGGGGGAGCCGGGCACTATCTGTGTATAATACAGGGGGAGCCGGGCACTATCTGTGTATAATACAGGGGGAGCCGGGCACTATCTGTGTATAATACAGGGGGAGCCGGGCACTATCTGTGTATAATACAGAGCACCGGGCACTATCTGTGTATAATACAGGGGGAGCCGGGCACTATCTGTGTATAATACAGGGGGAGCCGGGCACTATCTGTGTATAATACAGGAGGAGCCGGGCACTATCTGTGTATAATACAGGGGGAGCCGGGCACTATCTGTGTATAATACAGAGCACCGGGCACTATCTGTGTATAATACAGGGGGAGCAGGGCACTATCTGTGTATAATACAGGGGGAGCCGGGCACTATCTGTGTATAATACAGAGCACCGGGCACTATCTGTGTATAATACAGGGGGAGCCGGGCACTATCTGTGTATAATACAGGGGGAGCCGGGCACTATCTGTGTATAATACAGGGGGAGCCGGGCACTATCTGTGTATAATACAGAAGGAGCCAGGCACTATCTGTGTATAATACAGGGGGAGCCGGGCACTATCTGTGTATAATACAGAGCACCGGGCACTATCTGTGTATAATACAGGGGGAGCCGGGCACTATCTGTGTATAATACAGGGGGAGCCGGACACTATCTGTGTATAATACAGAGCACCGGGCACTATCTGTGTATAATACAGGGGGAGCCGGGCACTATCTGTGTATAATACAGGGGGAGCCGGGCACTATCTGTGTATAATACAGGGGGAGCCGGGCACTATCTGTGTATAATACAGAGCACCGGGCACTATCTGTGTATAATACAGGGGGAGCCGGGCACTATCTGTGTATAATACAGGGGGAGCCGGGCACTATCTGTGTATAATACAGAGCACCGGGCACTATCTGTGTATAATACAGGGGGAGCCGGGCACTATCTGTTTATAATACAGGGGGAGCCGGGCACTATCTGTGTATAATACAGAGCACCGGGCACTATCTGTGTATAATACAGAGCACCGGGCACTATCTGTGTATAATACAGGGGGAGACGGGCACTATCTGTGTATAATACAGAGCACCGGGCACTATCTGTGTATAATACAGGGGGAGCCGGGCACTATCTGTGTATAATACAGGGGGAGCCGGGCACTATCTGTGTATAATACGGGGGGAGCCGGGCACTATCTGTGTATAATACAGGGGGAGCCGGGCACTATCTGTGTATAATACAGGGGGAGCCGGGCACTATCTGTGTATAATACAGGGGGAGCCGGGCACTATCTGTGTATAATACAGGGGGAGCCGGGCACTATGTGTATAATACAGGGGGAGCCGGGCACTATGTGTATAATACAGGTGGAGCCGGGCACTATCTGTGTATAATACAGAGCACCGGGCACTATCTGTGTATAATACAGGGGGAGCCGGGCACTATCTGTGTATAATACAGGGGGAGCCGGGCACTATCTGTGTATAATACAGAGCACCGGGCACTATCTGTGTATAATACAGGGGGAGTCGGGCACTATCTGTGTATAATACAGGGGGAGCCGGGCACTATCTGTGTATAATACAGGGGGAGCCGGGCACTATCTGTGTATAATACAGGGGGAGCCGGGCACTATCTGTGTATAATACAGGGGGAGCCGGGCACTATCTGTGTATAATACAGGGGGAGCCGGGCACTATCTGTGTATAATACAGAGCACCGGGCACTATCTGTGTATAATACAGGGGGAGCAGGGCACTATCTGTGTATAATACAGGAGGAGCCGGGCACTATCTGTGTATAATACAGGGGGAGCCGGGCACTATCTGTGTATAATACAGGGGAGCCGGGCACTATCTGTGTATAATACAGGGGGAGCCGGGCACTATCTGTGTATAATACAGGGGGAGCCGGGCACTATCTGTGTATAATACAGGAGGAGCCAGGCACTATCTGTGTATAATACAGGGGGAGCCGGGCACTATATGTGTATAATACAGGAGGAGCCGGGCACTATCTGTGTATAATACAGGGGGAGCCGGGCACTATCTGTGTATAATACAAGGGGAGCCGGGAACTATCTGTGTATAATAAATAGTACCGGGCACTATCTGTGTATAATACAGGGGGAGCCGGGCACTATCTGTGTATAATACAGGGGGAGCCGGGAACTATCTGTGTATAATACAGGGGGAGCCGGGCACTATCTGTGTATAATACAGGGGGAGCCGGGCACTATCTGTGTATAATACAGGAGGAGCCGTGCACTATCTGTGTATAATACAGGAGGAGCCGTGCACTATCTGTGTATAATACAGGGGGATCCGGGCACTATCTGTGTATAATACAGAGCACCAGGCACTATCTGTATATAATACAGGGGGAGCCGGGCACTATCTGTGTATAATACAGGGGGAGCCGGGCACTATCTGTGTATAATACAGGGGGAGCCGGGCACTATCTGTGTATAATACAGGGGGAGCCGGGCACTATCTGTGTATAATACAGGGGGAGCCGGGCACTATCTGTGTATAATACAGAGCACCGGGCACTATCTGTGTATAATACAGGGGGAGTCGGGCACTATCTGTGTATAATACAGAGCACCGGGCACTATCTGTGTATAATACAGAGCACCGGGCACTATCTGTGTATAATACAGGGGGAGCCGGGCACTATCTGTGTATAATACAGAGGGAGCCGGGCACTATCTGTGTATAATACAGAGCACCAGGCACTATCTGTGTATAATACAGGGGGAGCCGGGCACTATCTGTGTATAATACAGGGGGAGCCGGGCACTATCTGTGTATAATACAGGGGGAGCCGGGCACTATCTGTGTATAATACAGGGGGAGCCGGGCACTATCTGTGTATAATACAGGGGGAGCCGGGCACTATCTGTGTATAATACAGGGGGAGCCAGGCACTATCTGTGTATAATACAGAGCACCGGGCACTATCTGTGTATAATACAGAGCACCGGGCACTATCTGTGTATAATACAGGGGGAGCAGGGCACTATCTGTGTATAATACAGGAGGAGCCGGGCACTATCTGTGTATAATACAGGGGGAGCCGGGCACTATCTGTGTATAATATAGGGGAGCCGGGCACTATCTGTGTATAATACAGGGGGAGCCGGGCACTATATGTGTATAATACAGGGGGAGCCGGGCACTATCTGTGTATAATACAGGGGGAGCCGGGCACTATCTGTGTATAATACAGGAGGAGCCAGGCACTATCTGTGTATAATACAGGGGGAGCCGGGCACTATCTGTGTATAATACAAGGGGAGCCGGGAACTATCTGTGTATAATAAAGAGTACCGGGCACTATCTGTGTATAATACAGGGGGAGCCGGGCACTATCTGTGTATAATACAGGGAAAGCCGGGAACTATCTGTGTATAATACAGGGGGAGCCGGGCACTATCTGTGTATAATACAGGGGGAGCCGGGCACTATCTGTGTATAATACAGGGGGAGCCGGGCACTATCTGTGTATAATACAGGGGGAGCCGGGCACTATCTGTGTATAATACAGGGGGAGCCGGGCACTATCTGTGTATAATACAGGGGGAGCCGGGCACTATCTGTGTATAATACAGGGGGAGCCGGGCACTATCTGTGTATAATACAGGGGGAGCCGGGCACTATCTGTGTATAATACAGGGGGAGCCGGGCACTATCTGTGTATAATACAGGGGGAGCCGGGCACTATCTGTGTATAATACAGGGGGAGCCGGGCACTATCTGTGTATAATACAGAGCACCGGGCACTATCTGTGTATAATACAGAGCACCGGGCACTATCTGTGTATAATACAGGGGGAGCAGGGCACTATCTGTGTATAATACAGGAGGAGCCGGGCACTATCTGTGTATAATACAGGGGGAGCCGGGCACTATCTGTGTATAATATAGGGGAGCCGGGCACTATCTGTGTATAATACAGGGGGAGCCGGGCACTATCTGTGTATAATACAGGGGGAGCCGGGCACTATCTGTGTATAATACAGGGGGAGCCGGGCACTATCTGTGTATAATACAGGAGGAGCCAGGCACTATCTGTGTATAATACAGGGGGAGCCGGGCACTATCTGTGTATAATACAGAGCACCGGGCACTATCTGTGTATAATACAGGGGGAGCCGGGCACTATCTGTGTATAATACAGGGGGAGCCGGGCACTATCTGTGTATAATACAGAGCACCGGGCACTATCTGTGTATAATACAGGGGGAGCCGGGCACTATCTGTGTGTAATACAGGGGGAGCCGGGCACTATCTGTGTATAATACAGAGCACCGGGCACTATCTGTGTATAATACAGGGGGAGCCGGGCACTATCTGTGTATAATAACGGGGGAGCCGGGCACTATCTGTGTATAATACAGGGGGAGCAGGGCACTATCTGTGTATAATACAGGGGGAGCCGGGCACTATCTGTGTATAATACAGAGCACCGGGCACTATCTGTGTATAATACAGGGGGAGCCGGGCACTATCTGTGTATAATACAGGGGGAGCCGGGCACTATCTGTGTATAATACAGGGGGAGCCGGGCACTATCTGTGTATAATACAGAAGGAGCCAGGCACTATCTGTGTATAATACAGGGGGAGCCGGGCACTATCTGTGTATAATACAGAGCACCGGGCACTATCTGTGTATAATACAGGGGGAGCCGGGCACTATCTGTGTATAATACAGGGGGAGCCGGACACTATCTGTGTATAATACAGAGCACCGGGCACTATCTGTGTATAATACAGGGGGAGCCGGGCACTATCTGTGTATAATACAGGGGGAGCCGGGCACTATCTGTGTATAATACAGGGGGAGCCGGGCACTATCTGTGTATAATACAGAGCACCGGGCACTATCTGTGTATAATACAGGGGGAGCCGGGCACTATCTGTGTATAATACAGGGGGAGCCGGGCACTATCTGTGTATAATACAGAGCACCGGGCACTATCTGTGTATAATACAGGGGGAGCCGGGCACTATCTGTTTATAATACAGGGGGAGCCGGGCACTATCTGTGTATAATACAGAGCACCGGGCACTATCTGTGTATAATACAGAGCACCGGGCACTATCTGTGTATAATACAGGGGGAGACGGGCACTATCTGTGTATAATACAGAGCACCGGGCACTATCTGTGTATAATACAGGGGGAGCCGGGCACTATCTGTGTATAATACAGGGGGAGCCGCCGGGCACTATCTGTGTATAATACGGGGGGAGCCGGGCACTATCTGTGTATAATACAGGGGGAGCCGGGCACTATCTGTGTATAATACAGGGGGAGCCGGGCACTATCTGTGTGTAATACGGGGGGAGCCGGGCACTATCTGTGTATAATACGGGGGGAGCCGGGCACTATCTGTGTATAATACAGGGGGAGCCGGGCACTATCTGTGTATAATACAGGGGGAGCCGGGCACTATCTGTGTATAATACAGGGGGAGCCGGGCACTATGTGTATAATACAGGGGGAGCCGGGCACTATGTGTATAATACAGGTGGAGCCGGGCACTATCTGTGTATAATACAGAGCACCGGGCACTATCTGTGTATAATACAGGGGGAGTCGGGCACTATCTGTGTATAATACAGGGGGAGCCGGGCACTATCTGTGTATAATACAGAGCACCGGGCACTATCTGTGTATAATACAGGGGGAGTCGGGCACTATCTGTGTATAATACAGGGGGAGCCGGGCACTATCTGTGTATAATACAGGGGGAGCCGGGCACTATCTGTGTATAATACAGGGGGAGCCGGGCACTATCTGTGTATAATACAGGGGGAGCCGGGCACTATCTGTGTATAATACAGGGGGAGCCGGGCACTATCTGTGTATAATACAGAGCACCGGGCACTATCTGTGTATAATACAGGGGGAGCAGGGCACTATCTGTGTATAATACAGGAGGAGCCGGGCACTATCTGTGTATAATACAGGGGGAGCCGGGCACTATCTGTGTATAATACAGGGGAGCCGGGCACTATCTGTGTATAATACAGGGGGAGCCGGGCACTATCTGTGTATAATACAGGGGGAGCCGGGCACTATCTGTGTATAATACAGGAGGAGCCAGGCACTATCTGTGTATAATACAGGGGGAGCCGGGCACTATATGTGTATAATACAGGAGGAGCCGGGCACTATCTGTGTATAATACAGGGGGAGCCGGGCACTATCTGTGTATAATACAAGGGGAGCCGGGAACTATCTGTGTATAATAAATAGTACCGGGCACTATCTGTGTATAATACAGGGGGAGCCGGGCACTATCTGTGTATAATACAGGGGGAGCCGGGAACTATCTGTGTATAATACAGGGGGAGCCGGGCACTATCTGTGTATAATACAGGGGGAGCCGGGCACTATCTGTGTATAATACAGGAGGAGCCGTGCACTATCTGTGTATAATACAGGAGGAGCCGTGCACTATCTGTGTATAATACAGGGGGATCCGGGCACTATCTGTGTATAATACAGAGCACCAGGCACTATCTGTGTATAATACAGGAGGAGCCGGGCACTATCTGTGTATAATACAGGGGGAGCCGGGCACTATCTGTGTATAATACAGGGGGAGCCGGGCACTATCTGTGTATAATACAGGGGGAGCCGGGCACTATCTGTGTATAATACAGGGGGAGCCGGGCACTATCTGTGTATAATACAGGGGGAGCCGGGCACTATCTGTGTATAATACAGAGCACCGGGCACTATCTGTGTATAATACAGGGGGAGCCGGGCACTATCTGTGTATAATACAGAGCACCGGGCACTATCTGTGTATAATACAGAGCACCGGGCACTATCTGTGTATAATACAGGGGGAGCCGGGCACTATCTGTGTATAATACAGAGGGAGCCGGGCACTATCTGTGTATAATACAGAGCACCAGGCACTATCTGTGTATAATACAGGGGGAGCCGGGCACTATCTGTGTATAATACAGGGGGAGCCGGGCACTATCTGTGTATAATACAGGGGGAGCCGGGCACTATCTGTGTATAATACAGGGGGAGCCGGGCACTATCTGTGTATAATACAGGGGGAGCCAGGCACTATCTGTGTATAATACAGAGCACCGGGCACTATCTGTGTATAATACAGAGCACCGGGCACTATCTGTGTATAATACAGGAGGAGCCGGGCACTATCTGTGTATAATACAGGGGGAGCCGGGCACTATCTGTGTATAATATAGGGGAGCCGGGCACTATCTGTGTATTATACAGGGGGAGCCGGGCACTATATGTGTATAATACAGGGGGAGCCGGGCACTATCTGTGTATAATACAGGGGGAGCCGGGCACTATCTGTGTATAATACAGGAGGAGCCAGGCACTATCTGTGTATAATACAGGGGGAGCCGGGCACTATCTGTGTATAATACAGGAGGAGCCGGGCACTATCTGTGTATAATACAGGGGGAGCCGGGCACTATCTGTGTATAATACAAGGGGAGCCGGGAACTATCTGTGTATAATAAAGAGTACCGGGCACTATCTGTGTATAATACAGGGGGAGCCGGGCACTATCTGTGTATAATACAGGGAAAGCCGGGAACTATCTGTGTATAATACAGGGGGAGCCGGGCACTATCTGTGTATAATACAGGGGGAGCCGGGCACTATCTGTGTATAATACAGGGGGAGCCGGGCACTATCTGTGTATAATACAGGGGGAGCCGGGCACTATCTGTGTATAATACAGGGGGAGCCGGGCACTATCTGTGTATAATACAGGGGGAGCCGGGCACTATCTGTGTATAATACAGGGGGAGCCGGGCACTATCTGTGTATAATACAGGGGGAGCCGGGCACTATCTGTGTATAATACAGGGGGAGCCGGGCACTATCTGTGTATAATACAGGGGGAGCCGGGCACTATCTGTGTATAATACAGGGGGAGCCGGGCACTATCTGTGTATAATACAGAGCACCGGGCACTATCTGTGTATAATACAGAGCACCGGGCACTATCTGTGTATAATACAGGGGGAGCAGGGCACTATCTGTGTATAATACAGGAGGAGCCGGGCACTATCTGTGTATAATACAGGGGGAGCCGGGCACTATCTGTGTATAATATAGGGGAGCCGGGCACTATCTGTGTATAATACAGGGGGAGCCGGGCACTATCTGTGTATAATACAGGGGGAGCCGGGCACTATCTGTGTATAATACAGGGGGAGCCGGGCACTATCTGTGTATAATACAGGAGGAGCCAGGCACTATCTGTGTATAATACAGGGGGAGCCGGGCACTATCTGTGTATAATACAGGAGGAGCCGGGCACTATCTGTGTATAATACAGGGGGAGCCGGGCACTATCTGTGTATAATACAAGGGGAGCCGGGAACTATCTGTGTATAATAAAGAGTACCGGGCACTATCTGTGTATAATACAGAGCACCAGGCACTATCTGTGTATAATACAGGGGGAGCCGGGCACTATCTGTGTATAATACAGGGAAAGCCGGGAACTATCTGTGTATAATACAGGGGGAGTCGGGCACTATCTGTGTATAATACAGAGCACCAGGCACTATCTGTGTATAATACAGGAGGAGCCGGGCACTATCTGTGTATAATACAGGGGGAGCCGGGCACTATCTGTGTATAATACAGGGGGAGCCGGGCACTATCTGTGTATAATACAGGAGGAGCCGGGCACTATCTGTGTATAATACAGGGGGAGCCGGGCACTATCTGTGTATAATACAAGGGGAGCCGGGAACTATCTGTGTATAATACAGAGCACCGGGCACTATCTGTGTATAATACAGGGGGAGCCGGGCACTATCTGTGTATAATACAGGGGGAGCAGGGCACTATCTGTGTATAATACAGAGCACCGGGCACTATCTGTGTATAATACAGGGGGAGCCGGGCACTATCTGTGTAAAATACAGGGGGAGCCGGGCACTATCTGTGTATAATACAGGGGGAGCCGGGCACTATCTGTGTATAATACAGAGCACCGGGCACTATCTGTGTATAATACAGGGGGAGCCGGGCACTATCTGTGTATAATACAGGGGGAGCCGGGCACTATCTGTGTATAATACAGGGGGAGCCGGGCACTATCTGTGTATAATACAGGGGGAGCCGGGCACTATCTGTGTATAATACAGGGGGAGCCGGGCACTATCTGTGTATAATACAGGGGGAGCCGGGCACTATCTGTGTATAATACAGAGCACCGGGCACTATCTGTGTATAATACAGGGGGAGCCGGGCACTATCTGTGTATAATACAGGGGGAGCCGGGCACTATCTGTGTATAATACAGGAGGAGCCGGGCACTATCTGTGTATAATACAGGGGGAGCCGGGCACTATCTGTGTATAATACAGAGCACCGGGCACTATCTGTGTATAATACAGGGGGAGCCGGGCACTATCTGTGTATAATACAGGGGGAGCCGGGCACTATCTGTGTATAATACAGGGGGAGCCGGGCACTATCTGTGTATAATACAGGGGGAGCCGGGCACTATCTGTGTATAATACAGAGCACCGGGCACTATCTGTGTATAATACAGAGCACCGGGCACTATCTGTGTATAATACAGGGGGAGCCGGGCACTATCTGTGTATAATACAGGGGGAGCCGGGCACTATCTGTGTATAATACAGAGCACCGGGCACTATCTGTGTATAATACAGAGGGAGCCGGGCACTATCTGTGTATAATACAGGAGGAGCCGGGCACTATCTGTGTATAATACAGGGGGAGCTGGGCACTATCTGTGTATAATACAGGGGGAGCCGGGCACTATCTGTGTATAATACAGGGGGAGCCGGGCACTATCTGTGTATAATACAGGGGGAGCCGGGCACTATCTGTGTATAATACAGGGGGAGCCGGGCACTATCTGTGTATAATACAGGGGAGCCGGGCACTATCTGTGTATAATACAGAGCACCGGGCACTATCTGTGTATAATACAGGGGGAGCCGGGCACTATCTGTGTATAATACAGGGGGAGCCGGGCACTAACTGTGTATAATACAGGGGGAGGCGGGCACTATCTGTGTATAATACAGAGCACTGGGCACTATCTGTATATAATACAGGGGGAGCCGGGCACTATCTGTGTATAATACAGGGGGAGCCGGGCACTATCTGTGTATAATACAGGGGGAGCCGGGCACTATCTGTGTATAATACAGGGGAAGCCGGGCACTATCTGTGTATAATACAGGGGGAGCCCGGCACTATCTGTGTATAATACAGGGGGAGCCGGGCACTATCTGTGTATAATACAGAGCACAGGGCACTATCTGTGTATAATACAGAGCACCGGGCACTATCTGTGTATAATACAGGAGGAGCCGGGCACTATCTGTGTATAATACAGGAGGAGCCGGGCACTATCTGTGTATAATACAGGGGGAGCCGGGCACTATCTGTGTATAATACAGGGGGAGCCGGGCACTATCTGTGTATAATACAGAGCACCGGGCACTATCTGTGTATAATACAGGGGGAGCCGGGCACTATCTGTGTATAATACAGGGGGAGCCGGGCACTATCTGTGTATAATACAGGGGGATCCGGGCACTATCTGTGTATAATACAGGAGGAGCCGGGCACTATCTGTGTATAATACAGGGGGAGCTGGGCACTATCTGTGTATAATACAGGGGGAGCCGGGCACTATCTGTGTATAATACAGGGGGAGCCGGGCACTATCTGTGTATAATACAGGGGGAGCCGGGCACTATCTGTGTATAATACAGGGGGAGCCGGGCACTATCTGTGTATAATACAGGGGGAGCCGGGCACTATCTGTGTATAATACAGGGGGAGCCGGGCACTATCTGTGTATAATACAGGGGGAGCCGGGCACTATCTGTGTATAATACAGGGGGAGCCAGGCACTATCTGTGTATAATACAGGGGGAGCCGGGCACTATCTGTGTATAATACAGAGCACAGGGCACTATCTGTGTATAATACAGAGCACCGGGCACTATCTGTGTATAATACAGGGGGAGCCGGGCACTATCTCTGTATAATACAGGGGGAGCCGGGCACTATCTGTGTATAATACAGGGGGAGCCGGGCACTATCTGTGTATAATACAGGGGGAGCCGGGCACTATCTGTGAATAATACAGGGGGAACCGGGCACTATCTGTGTATAATACAGGGGGAGCCGGGCACTATCTGTGTATAATACAGGGGGAGCCGGGCACTATGTGTGTATAATACAGAAGGAGCCAGGCACTATCTGTGTATAATACAGGGGGAGCCGGGCACTATCTGTGTATAATACAGAACACCGGGCACTATATGTGTATAATACAGAGCACCGGGCACTATCTGTGTATAATACAGGGGGAGCCGGGCACTATCTGTGTATAATACAGAGCACCGGGCACTATCTGTGTATAATACAGGGGGAGCCGGGCACTATCTGTGTATAATACAGGGGGAGCCGGGCACTATCTGTGTATAATACAGGGGGAGCCGGGCACTATCTGTGTATAATACAGAAGGAGCCAGGCACTATCTGTGTATAATACAGGGGGAGCCGGGCACTATCTGTGTATAATACAGAGCACCGGGCACTATCTGTGTATAATACAGGGGGAGCCGGGCACTATCTGTGTATAATACAGGGGGAGCCGGACACTATCTGTGTATAATACAGAGCACCGGGCACTATCTGTGTATAATACAGGGGGAGCCGGGCACTATCTGTGTATAATACAGGGGGAGCCGGGCACTATCTGTGTATAATACAGGGGGAGCCGGGCACTATCTGTGTATAATACAGAGCACCGGGCACTATCTGTGTATAATACAGGGGGAGCCGGGCACTATCTGTGTATAATACAGGGGGAGCCGGGCACTATCTGTGTATAATACAGAGCACCGGGCACTATCTGTGTATAATACAGGGGGAGCCGGGCACTATCTGTTTATAATACAGGGGGAGCCGGGCACTATCTGTGTATAATACAGAGCACCGGGCACTATCTGTGTATAATACAGAGCACCGGGCACTATCTGTGTATAATACAGGGGGAGACGGGCACTATCTGTGTATAATACAGAGCACCGGGCACTATCTGTGTATAATACAGGGGGAGCCGGGCACTATCTGTGTATAATACAGGGGGAGCCGGGCACTATCTGTGTATAATACGGGGGGAGCCGGGCACTATCTGTGTATAATACAGGGGGAGCCGGGCACTATCTGTGTATAATACAGGGGGAGCCGGGCACTATCTGTGTGTAATACGGGGGGAGCCGGGCACTATCTGTGTATAATACGGGGGGAGCCGGGCACTATCTGTGTATAATACAGGGGGAGCCGGGCACTATCTGTGTATAATACAGGGGGAGCCGGGCACTATCTGTGTATAATACAGGGGGAGCCGGGCACTATGTGTATAATACAGGGGGAGCCGGGCACTATGTGTATAATACAGGTGGAGCCGGGCACTATCTGTGTATAATACAGAGCACCGGGCACTATCTGTGTATAATACAGGGGGAGCCGGGCACTATCTGTGTATAATACAGGGGGAGCCGGGCACTATCTGTGTATAATACAGAGCACCGGGCACTATCTGTGTATAATACAGGGGGAGTCGGGCACTATCTGTGTATAATACAGGGGGAGCCGGGCACTATCTGTGTATAATACAGAGCACCGGGCACTATCTGTGTATAATACAGGGGGAGTCGGGCACTATCTGTGTATAATACAGGGGGAGCCGGGCACTATCTGTGTATAATACAGGGGGAGCCGGGCACTATCTGTGTATAATACAGGGGGAGCCGGGCACTATCTGTGTATAATACAGGGGGAGCCGGGCACTATCTGTGTATAATACAGGGGGAGCCGGGCACTATCTGTGTATAATACAGAGCACCGGGCACTATCTGTGTATAATACAGGGGGAGCAGGGCACTATCTGTGTATAATACAGGAGGAGCCGGGCACTATCTGTGTATAATACAGGGGGAGCCGGGCACTATCTGTGTATAATACAGGGGAGCCGGGCACTATCTGTGTATAATACAGGGGGAGCCGGGCACTATCTGTGTATAATACAGGGGGAGCCGGGCACTATCTGTGTATAATACAGGAGGAGCCAGGCACTATCTGTGTATAATACAGGGGGAGCCGGGCACTATATGTGTATAATACAGGAGGAGCCGGGCACTATCTGTGTATAATACAGGGGGAGCCGGGCACTATCTGTGTATAATACAGGGGGAGCCGGGCACTATCTGTGTATAATACAGGAGGAGCCGTGCACTATCTGTGTATAATACAGGGGGATCCGGGCACTATCTGTGTATAATACAGAGCACCAGGCACTATCTGTGTATAATACAGGAGGAGCCGGGCACTATCTGTGTATAATACAGGGGGAGCCGGGCACTATCTGTGTATAATACAGGGGGAGCCGGGCACTATCTGTGTATAATACAGGGGGAGCCGGGCACTATCTGTGTATAATACAGGGGGAGCCGGGCACTATCTGTGTATAATACAGAGCACCGGGCACTATCTGTGTATAATACAGGGGGAGCCGGGCACTATCTGTGTATAATACAGAGCACCGGGCACTATCTGTGTATAATACAGAGCACCGGGCACTATCTGTGTATAATACAGGGGGAGCCGGGCACTATCTGTGTATAATACAGAGGGAGCCGGGCACTATCTGTGTATAATACAGAGCACCAGGCACTATCTGTGTATAATACAGGGGGAGCCGGGCACTATCTGTGTATAATACAGGGGGAGCCGGGCACTATCTGTGTATAATACAGGGGGAGCCGGGCACTATCTGTGTATAATACAGGGGGAGCCGGGCACTATCTGTGTATAATACAGGGGGAGCCAGGCACTATCTGTGTATAATACAGAGCACCGGGCACTATCTGTGTATAATACAGAGCACCGGGCACTATCTGTGTATAATACAGGGGGAGCAGGGCACTATCTGTGTATAATACAGGAGGAGCCGGGCACTATCTGTGTATAATACAGGGGGAGCCGGGCACTATCTGTGTATAATATAGGGGAGCCGGGCACTATCTGTGTATAATACAGGGGGAGCCGGGCACTATATGTGTATAATACAGGGGGAGCCGGGCACTATCTGTGTATAATACAGGGGGAGCCGGGCACTATCTGTGTATAATACAGGAGGAGCCAGGCACTATCTGTGTATAATACAGGGGGAGCCGGGCACTATCTGTGTATAATACAGGAGGAGCCGGGCACTATCTGTGTATAATACAGGGGGAGCCGGGCACTATCTGTGTATAATACAAGGGGAGCCGGGAACTATCTGTGTATAATAAAGAGTACCGGGCACTATCTGTGTATAATACAGGGGGAGCCGGGCACTATCTGTGTATAATACAGGGAAAGCCGGGAACTATCTGTGTATAATACAGGGGGAGTCGGGCACTATCTGTGTATAATACAGAGCACCAGGCACTATCTGTGTATAATACAGGAGGAGCCGGGCACTATCTGTGTATAATACAGGGGGAGCCGGGCACTATCTGTGTATAATACAGGGGGAGCCGGGCACTATCTGTGTATAATACAGGGGGAGCCGGGCACTATCTGTGTATAATACAGGAGGAGCCGGGCACTATCTGTGTATAATACAGGGGGAGCCGGGCACTATCTGTGTATAATACAAGGGAAGCCGGGAACTATCTGTGTATAATACAGAGCACCGGGCACTATCTGTGTATAATACAGGGGGAGCCGGGCACTATCTGTGTATAATACAGGGGGAGCAGGGCACTATCTGTGTATAATACAGAGCACCGGGCACTATCTGTGTATAATACAGGGGGAGCCGGGCACTATCTGTGTATAATACAGGGGGAGCCGGGCACTATCTGTGTATAATACAGGGGGAGCCGGGCACTATCTGTGTATAATACAGAGCACCGGGCACTATCTGTGTATAATACAGGGGGAGCCGGGCACTATCTGTGTATAATACAGGGGGAGCCGGGCACTATCTGTGTATAATACAGGGGGAGCCGGGCACTATCTGTGTATAATACAGGGGGAGCCGGGCACTATCTGTGTATAATACAGGGGGAGCCGGGCACTATCTGTGTATAATACAGGGGGAGCCGGGCACTATCTGTGTATAATACAGAGCACCGGGCACTATCTGTGTATAATACAGGGGGAGCCGGGCACTATCTGTGTATAATACAGGGGGAGCCGGGCACTATCTGTGTATAATACAGGAGGAGCCGGGCACTATCTGTGTATAATACAGGGGGAGCCGGGCACTATCTGTGTATAATACAGAGCACCGGGCACTATCTGTGTATAATACAGGGGGAGCCGGGCACTATCTGTGTATAATACAGGGGGAGCCGGGCACTATCTGTGTATAATACAGGGGGAGCCGGGCACTATCTGTGTATAATACAGGGGGAGCCGGGCACTATCTGTGTATAATACAGGGGGAGCCGGGCACTATCTGTGTATAATACAGAGCACCGGGCACTATCTGTGTATAATACAGGGGGAGCCGGGCACTATCTGTGTATAATACAGGGGGAGCCGGGCACTATCTGTGTATAATACAGAGCACCGGGCACTATCTGTGTATAATACAGAGGGAGCCGGGCACTATCTGTGTATAATACAGGAGGAGCCGGGCACTATCTGTGTATAATACAGGGGGAGCTGGGCACTATCTGTGTATAATACAGGGGGAGCCGGCACTATCTGTGTATAATACAGGGGGAGCCGGGCACTATCTGTGTATAATACAGGGGGAGCCGGGCACTATCTGTGTATAATACAGGGGGAGCCGGGCACTATCTGTGTATAATACAGGGGGAGCCGGGCACTATCTGTGTATAATACAGAGCACCGGGCACTATCTGTGTATAATACAGGGGGAGCCGGGCACTATCTGTGTATAATACAGGGGGAGCCGGGCACTAACTGTGTATAATACAGGGGGAGGCGGGCACTATCTGTGTATAATACAGAGCACCGGGCACTATCTGTGTATAATACAGGGGGAGCCGGGCACTATCTGTGTATAATACAGGGGGAGCCGGGCACTATCTGTGTATAATACAGGGGGAGCCGGGCACTATCTGTGTATAATACAGGGGGAGCCGGGCACTATCTGTGTATAATACAGGGGGAGCCGGGCACTATCTGTGTATAATACAGGGGGAGCCCGGCACTATCTGTGTATAATACAGGGGGAGCCGGGCACTATCTGTGTATAATACAGAGCACAGGGCACTATCTGTGTATAATACAGAGCACAGGGCACTATCTGTATATAATACAGGGGGAGCCGGGCACTATCTGTGTATAATACAGGAGGAGCCGGGCACTATCTGTGTATAATACAGGAGGAGCCGGGCACTATCTGTGTATAATACAGGGGGAGCCGGGCACTATCTGTGTATAATACAGGGGGAGCCGGGCACTATCTGTGTATAATACAGAGCACCGGGCACTATCTGTGTATAATACAGGGGGAGCCGGGCACTATCTGTGTATAATACAGGGGGAGCCGGGCACTATCTGTGTATAATACAGGGGGATCCGGGCACTATCTGTGTATAATACAGGAGGAGCCGGGCACTATCTGTGTATAATACAGGGGGAGCTGGGCACTATCTGTGTATAATACAGGGGGAGCCGGGCACTATCTGTGTATAATACAGGGGGAGCCGGGCACTATCTGTGTATAATACAGGGGGAGCCGGGCACTATCTGTGTATAATACAGGGGGAGCCGGGCACTATCTGTGTATAATACAGGGGGAGCCGGGCACTATCTGTGTATAATACAGGGGGAGCCGGGCACTATCTGTGTATAATACAGGGGGAGCCGGGCACTATCTGTGTATAATACAGGGGGAGCCGGGCACTATCTGTGTATAATACAGGGGGAGCCAGGCACTATCTGTGTATAATACAGGGGGAGCCGGGCACTATCTGTGTATAATACAGAGCACAGGGCACTATCTGTGTATAATACAGAGCACCGGGCACTATCTGTGTATAATACAGGGGGAGCCGGGCACTATCTCTGTATAATACAGGGGGAGCCGGGCACTATCTGTGTATAATACAGGGGGAGCCGGGCACTATCTGTGTATAATACAGGGGGAGCCGGGCACTATCTGTGAATAATACAGGGGGAACCGGGCACTATCTGTGTATAATACAGGGGGAGCCGGGCACTATCTGTGTATAATACAGGGGGAGCCGGGCACTATGTGTGTATAATACAGAAGGAGCCAGGCACTATCTGTGTATAATACAGGGGGAGCCGGGCACTATCTGTGTATAATACAGAACACCGGGCACTATATGTGTATAATACAGAGCACCGGGCACTATCTGTGTATAATACAGGGGGAGCCGGGCACTATCTGTGTATAATACAGAGCACCGGGCACTATCTGTGTATAATACAGGGGGAGCCGGGCACTATCTGTGTATAATAACGGGGGAGCCGGGCACTATCTGTGTATAATACAGGGGGAGCAGGGCACTATCTGTGTATAATACAGGGGGAGCCGGGCACTATCTGTGTATAATACAGAGCACCGGGCACTATCTGTGTATAATACAGGGGGAGCCGGGCACTATCTGTGTATAATACAGGGGGAGCCGGGCACTATCTGTGTATAATACAGGGGGAGCCGGGCACTATCTGTGTATAATACAGAAGGAGCCAGGCACTATCTGTGTATAATACAGGGGGAGCCGGGCACTATCTGTGTATAATACAGAGCACCGGGCACTATCTGTGTATAATACAGGGGGAGCCGGGCACTATCTGTGTATAATACAGGGGGAGCCGGACACTATCTGTGTATAATACAGAGCACCGGGCACTATCTGTGTATAATACAGGGGGAGCCGGGCACTATCTGTGTATAATACAGGGGGAGCCGGGCACTATCTGTGTATAATACAGGGGGAGCCGGGCACTATCTGTGTATAATACAGAGCACCGGGCACTATCTGTGTATAATACAGGGGGAGCCGGGCACTATCTGTGTATAATACAGGGGGAGCCGGGCACTATCTGTGTATAATACAGGGGGAGCCGGGCACTATCTGTGTATAATACAGGGGGAGCCGGGCACTATCTGTGTATAATACAGAGCACCGGGCACTATCTGTGTATAATACAGAGCACCGGGCACTATCTGTGTATAATACAGGGGGAGACGGGCACTATCTGTGTATAATACAGAGCACCGGGCACTATCTGTGTATAATACAGGGGGAGCCGGGCACTATCTGTGTATAATACAGGGGGAGCCGGGCACTATCTGTGTATAATACGGGGGGAGCCGGGCACTATCTGTGTATAATACAGGGGGAGCCGGGCACTATCTGTGTATAATACAGGGGGAGCCGGGCACTATCTGTGTGTAATACGGGGGGAGCCGGGCACTATCTGTGTATAATACGGGGGGAGCCGGGCACTATCTGTGTATAATACGGGGGGAGCCGGGCACTATCTGTGTATAATACGGGGGGAGCCGGGCACTATCTGTGTATAATACAGGGGGAGCCGGGCACTATGTGTATAATACAGGGGGAGCCGGGCACTATGTGTATAATACAGGTGGAGCCGGGCACTATCTGTGTATAATACAGAGCACCGGGCACTATCTGTGTATAATACAGGGGGAGCCGGGCACTATCTGTGTATAATACAGGGGGAGCCGGGCACTATCTGTGTATAATACAGAGCACCGGGCACTATCTGTGTATAATACAGGGGGAGTCGGGCACTATCTGTGTATAATACAGGGGGAGCCGGGCACTATCTGTGTATAATACAGAGCACCGGGCACTATCTGTGTATAATACAGGGGGAGCCGGGCACTATCTGTGTATAATACAGGGGGAGCCGGGCACTATCTGTGTATAATACAGGGGGAGCCGGGCACTATCTGTGTATAATACAGGGGGAGCCGGGCACTATCTGTGTATAATACAGGGGGAGCCGGGCACTATCTGTGTATAATACAGAGCACCGGGCACTATCTGTGTATAATACAGGGGGAGCAGGGCACTATCTGTGTATAATACAGGAGGAGCCGGGCACTATCTGTGTATAATACAGGGGGAGCCGGGCACTATCTGTGTATAATACAGGGGAGCCAGGCACTATCTGTGTATAATACAGGGGGAGCCGGGCACTATCTGTGTATAATACAGGGGGAGCCGGGCACTATCTGTGTATAATACAGGAGGAGCCAGGCACTATCTGTGTATAATACAGGGGGAGCCGGGCACTATATGTGTATAATACAGGAGGAGCCGGGCACTATCTGTGTATAATACAGGGGGAGCCGGGCACTATCTGTGTATAATACAAGGGGAGCCGGGAACTATCTGTGTATAATAAATAGTACCGGGCACTATCTGTGTATAATACAGGGGGAGCCGGGCACTATCTGTGTATAATACAGGGGGAGCCGGGAACTATCTGTGTATAATACAGGGGGAGCCGGGCACTATCTGTGTATAATACAGGGGGAGCCGGGCACTATCTGTGTATAATACAGGAGGAGCCGTGCACTATCTGTGTATAATACAGGGGGATCCGGGCACTATCTGTGTATAATACAGAGCACCAGGCACTATCTGTGTATAATACAGGAGGAGCCGGGCACTATCTGTGTATAATACAGGGGGAGCCGGGCACTATCTGTGTATAATACAGGGGGAGCCGGGCACTATCTGTGTATAATACAGGGGGAGCCGGGCACTATCTGTGTATAATACAGGGGGAGCCGGGCACTATCTGTGTATAATACAGAGCACCGGGCACTATCTGTGTATAATACAGGGGGAGCCGGGCACTATCTGTGTATAATACAGAGCACCGGGCACTATCTGTGTATAATACAGAGCACCGGGCACTATCTGTGTATAATACAGGGGGAGCCGGGCACTATCTGTGTATAATACAGAGGGAGCCGGGCACTATCTGTGTATAATACAGGGGGAGCCGGGCACTATCTGTGTATAATACAGGAGGAGCCGGGCACTATCTGTGTATAATACAGGAGGAGCCGGGCACTATCTGTGTATAATACAGGGGGAGCCGGGCACTATCTGTGTATAATACAGGGGGAGCCGGGCACTCTCTGTGTATAATACAGGAGGAGCCGGGCACTATCTGTGTATAATACAGGGGGAGCCGGGCACTATCTGTGTGTAATACGGGGGGAGCCGGGCACTATCTGTGTATAATACGGGGGGAGCCGGGCACTATCTGTGTATAATACGGGGGGAGCCGGGCACTATCTGTGTATAATACAGGGGGAGCCGGGCACTATCTGTGTATAATACAGGGGGAGCCGGGCACTATGTGTATAATACAGGGGGAGCCGGGCACTATGTATATAATACAGGTGGAGCCGGGCACTATCTGTGTATAATACAGAGCACCGGGCACTATCTGTGTATAATACAGGGGGAGCCGGGCAGTATCTGTGTATAATACAGGGGGAGCCGGGCACTATCTGTGTATAATACAGAGCACCGGGCACTATCTGTGTATAATACAGGGGGAGCCGGGCACTATCTGTGTATAATATAGAGCACCGGGCACTATCTGTGTATAATACAGGGGGAGCCGGGCACTATCTGTGTATAATACAGAGCACCGGGCACTATCTGTGTATAATACGGGGGGAGCCGGGCACTATCTGTGTATAATACGGGGGGAGCCGGGCACTATCTGTGTATAATACGGGGGGAGCCGGGCACTATCTGTGTATAATACAGGGGGAGCCGGGCACTATGTGTATAATACAGGGGGAGCCGGGCACTATGTGTATAATACAGGTGGAGCCGGGCACTATCTGTGTATAATACAGAGCACCGGGCACTATCTGTGTATAATACAGGGGGAGCCGGGCACTATCTGTGTATAATACAGGGGGAGCCGGGCACTATCTGTGTATAATACAGAGCACCGGGCACTATCTGTGTATAATACAGGGGGAGTCGGGCACTATCTGTGTATAATACAGGGGGAGCCGGGCACTATCTGTGTATAATACAGAGCACCGGGCACTATCTGTGTATAATACAGGGGGAGTCGGGCACTATCTGTGTATAATACAGGGGGAGCCGGGCACTATCTGTGTATAATACAGGGGGAGCCGGGCACTATCTGTGTATAATACAGGGGGAGCCGGGCACTATCTGTGTATAATACAGGGGGAGCCGGGCACTATCTGTGTATAATACAGGGGGAGCCGGGCACTATCTGTGTATAATACAGAGCACCGGGCACTATCTGTGTATAATACAGGGGGAGCAGGGCACTATCTGTGTATAATACAGGAGGAGCCGGGCACTATCTGTGTATAATACAGGGGGAGCCGGGCACTATCTGTGTATAATACAGGGGAGCCGGGCACTATCTGTGTATAATACAGGGGGAGCCGGGCACTATCTGTGTATAATACAGGGGGAGCCGGGCACTATCTGTGTATAATACAGGAGGAGCCAGGCACTATCTGTGTATAATACAGGGGGAGCCGGGCACTATATGTGTATAATACAGGAGGAGCCGGGCACTATCTGTGTATAATACAGGGGGAGCCGGGCACTATCTGTGTATAATACAAGGGGAGCCGGGAACTATCTGTGTATAATAAATAGTACCGGGCACTATCTGTGTATAATACAGGGGGAGCCGGGCACTATCTGTGTATAATACAGGGGGAGCCGGGAACTATCTGTGTATAATACAGGGGGAGCCGGGCACTATCTGTGTATAATACAGGGGGAGCCGGGCACTATCTGTGTATAATACAGGAGGAGCCGTGCACTATCTGTGTATAATACAGGGGGATCCGGGCACTATCTGTGTATAATACAGAGCACCAGGCACTATCTGTGTATAATACAGGAGGAGCCGGGCACTATCTGTGTATAATACAGGGGGAGCCGGGCACTATCTGTGTATAATACAGGGGGAGCCGGGCACTATCTGTGTATAATACAGGGGGAGCCGGGCACTATCTGTGTATAATACAGGGGGAGCCGGGCACTATCTGTGTATAATACAGAGCACCGGGCACTATCTGTGTATAATACAGGGGGAGCCGGGCACTATCTGTGTATAATACAGAGCACCGGGCACTATCTGTGTATAATACAGAGCACCGGGCACTATCTGTGTATAATACAGGGGGAGCCGGGCACTATCTGTGTATAATACAGAGGGAGCCGGGCACTATCTGTGTATAATACAGAGCACCAGGCACTATCTGTGTATAATACAGGAGGAGCCGGGCACTATCTGTGTATAATACAGGAGGAGCCGGGCACTATCTGTGTATAATACAGGGGGAGCCGGGCACTATCTGTGTATAATACAGGGGGAGCCGGGCACTCTCTGTGTATAATACAGGAGGAGCCGGGCACTATCTGTGTATAATACAGGGGGAGCCGGGCACTATCTGTGTGTAATACGGGGGGAGCCGGGCACTATCTGTGTATAATACGGGGGGAGCCGGGCACTATCTGTGTATAATACGGGGGGAGCCGGGCACTATCTGTGTATAATACAGGGGGAGCCGGGCACTATCTGTGTATAATACAGGGGGAGCCGGGCACTATGTGTATAATACAGGGGGAGCCGGGCACTATGTGTATAATACAGGTGGAGCCGGGCACTATCTGTGTATAATACAGAGCACCGGGCACTATCTGTGTATAATACAGGGGGAGCCGGGCAGTATCTGTGTATAATACAGGGGGAGCCGGGCACTATCTGTGTATAATACAGAGCACCGGGCACTATCTGTGTATAATACAGGGGGAGTCGGGCACTATCTGTGTATAATACAGGGGGAGCCGGGCACTATCTGTGTATAATACAGAGCACCGGGCACTATCTGTGTATAATACAGGGGGAGCCGGGCACTATCTGTGTATAATACAGAGCACCGGGCACTATCTGTGTATAATACAGGGGGAGCCGGGCACTATCTGTGTATAATACAGGGGGAGCCCGGCACTATCTGTGTATAATACAGAGCACCGGGCACTATCTGTGTATAATACAGGGGGAGCCGGGCACTATCTGTGTATAATACAGGAGGAGCCGGGCACTATCTGTGTATAATACAGGGGGAGCCGGGCACTATCTGTGTATAATACAGGAGGAGCCGGGCACTATCTGTGTATAATACAGGGGGAGCTGGGCACTATCTGTGTATAATACAGGGGGAGCCGGGCACTATCTGTGTATAATACAGGGGGAGCCGGGCACTATCTGTGTATAATACAGGGGGAGCCGGGCACTATCTGTGTATAATACAGGGGGAGCCGGGCACTATCTGTGTATAATACAGAGCACCGGGCACTATCTGTGTATAATACAGGGGGAGCCGGGCACTATCTGTGTATAATACAGGGGGAGCCGGGCACTAACTGTGTATAATACAGGGGGAGGCGGGCACTATCTGTGTATAATACAGAGCACTGGGCACTATCTGTATATAATACAGGGGGAGCCGGGCACTATCTGTGTATAATACAGGGGGAGCCGGGCACTATCTGTGTATAATACAGGAGGAGCCGGGCACTATCTGTGTATAATACAGGGGGAGCCGGGCACTATCTGTGTATAATACAGGAGGAGCCGGGCACTATCTGTGTATAATACAGGGGGAGCCGGGCACTATCTGTGTATAATACAGGGGGAGCCCGGCACTATCTGTGTATAATACAGGGGGAGCCGGGCACTATCTGTGTATAATACAGAGCACAGGGCACTATCTGTGTATAATACAGAGCACCGGACACTATCTGTGTATAATACAGGAGGAGCCGGGCACTATCTGTGTATAATACAGGAGGAGCCGGGCACTATCTGTGTATAATACAGGGGGAGCCGGGCACTATCTGTGTATAATACAGGGGGAGCCGGGCACTATCTGTGTATAATACAGGGGGAGCCGGGCACTATCTGTGTATAATACAGGGGGAGCCGGGCACTATCTGTGTATAATACAGGGGGAGCCGGGCACTATCTGTGTATAATACAGGGGGAGCCAGGCACTATCTGTGTATAATACAGGGGGAGCCGGGCACTATCTGTGTATAATACAGAGCACAGGGCACTATCTGTGTATAATACAGAGCACCGGGCACTATCTGTGTATAATACAGGGGTAGCCGGGCACTATCTCTGTATAATACAGGGGGAGCCGGGCACTATCTGTGTATAATACAGGGGGAGCCGGGCACTATCTGTGTATAATACAGGGGGAGCCGGGCACTATCTGTGTATAATACAGGGGGAGCCGGGTACTATCTGTGTATAATACAGGGGGAGCCGGGTACTATCTGTGTATAATACAGGGGGAGCCCGGCACTATCTGTGAATAATACAGGGGGAACCGGGCACTATCTGTGTATAATACAGGGGGAGCCGGGCACTATCTGTGTATAATACAGGGGGAGCCGGGCACTATGTGTGTATAATACAGAAGGAGCCAGGCACTATCTGTGTATAATACAGGGGGAGCCGGGCACTATCTGTGTATAATACAGGGGGAGCCGGGCACTATGTGTGTATAATACAGAAGGAGCCAGGCACTATCTGTGTATAATATAGGGGGAGCCAGGCACTATCTGTGTATAATAGAGGGGGAGCCGGGCACTATCTGTGTATAATACAGGGGGAGCCGGGCACTATCTGTGTATAATACAGGGGGAGCCGGGCACTATCTGTGTATAATACAGGGGGAGCCGGGCACTATCTGTGTATAATACAGAGCACCGGGCACTATCTGTGTATAATACAGGGGGAGCCGGGCACTATCTGTGTGTAATACAGGGGGAGCCGGGCACTATCTGTGTATAATACAGAGCACCGGGCACTATCTGTGTATAATACAGGGGGAGCCGGGCACTATCTGTGTATAATACAGAGCACCGGGCACTATCTGTGTATAATACAGGGGGAGCCGGGCACTATCTGTGTATAATACAGGGGGAGCCGGGCACTATCTGTGTATAATACAGGGGGAGCCGGGCACTATCTGTGTATAATACAGAAGGAGCCAGGCACTATCTGTGTATAATACAGAGGGAGCCGGGCACTATCTGTGTATAATACAGAGCACCGGGCACTATCTGTGTATAATACAGGGGGAGCCGGGCACTATCTGTGTATAATACAGGGGGAGCCGGACACTATCTGTGTATAATACAGAGCACCGGGCACTATCTGTGTATAATACAGGGGGAGCCGGGCACTATCTGTGTATAATACAGGGGGAGCCGGGCACTATCTGTGTATAATACAGGGGGAGCCGGGCACTATCTGTGTATAATACAGAGCACCGGGCACTATCTGTGTATAATACAGGGGGAGCCGGGCACTATCTGTGTATAATACAGGGGGAGCCGGGCACTATCTGTGTATAATACAGGGGGAGCCGGGCACTATCTGTGTATAATACAGAGCACCGGGCACTATCTGTGTATAATACAGGGGGAGCCGGGCACTATCTGTTTATAATACAGGGGGAGCCGGGCACTATCTGTGTATAATACAGAGCACCGGGCACTATCTGTGTATAATACAGAGCACCGGGCACTATCTGTGTATAATACAGGGGGAGACGGGCACTATCTGTGTATAATACAGAGCACCGGGCACTATCTGTGTATAATACAGGGGGAGCCGGGCACTATCTGTGTATAATACAGGGGGAGCCGGGCACTATCTGTGTATAATACGGGGGGAGCCGGGCACTATCTGTGTATAATACAGGGGGAGCCGGGCACTATCTGTGTATAATACAGGGGGAGCCGGGCACTATCTGTGTGTAATACGGGGGGAGCCGGGCACTATCTGTGTATAATACGGGGGGAGCCGGGCACTATCTGTGTATAATACAGGGGGAGCCGGGCACTATCTGTGTATAATACAGGGGGAGCCGGGCACTATCTGTGTATAATACAGGGGGAGCCGGGCACTATGTGTATAATACAGGGGGAGCCGGGCACTATGTGTATAATACAGGTGGAGCCGGGCACTATCTGTGTATAATACAGGGGGAGCCGGGCACTATCTGTGTATAATACAGGGGGAGCCGGGCACTATCTGTGTATAATACAGAGCACCGGGCACTATCTGTGTATAATACAGGGGGAGTCGGGCACTATCTGTGTATAATACAGGGGGAGCCGGGCACTATCTGTGTATAATACAGAGCACCGGGTACTATCTGTGTATAATACAGGGGGAGTCGGGCACTATCTGTGTATAATACAGGGGGAGCCGGGCACTATCTGTGTATAATACAGGGGGAGCCGGGCACTATCTGTGTATAATACAGGGGGAGCCGGGCACTATCTGTGTATAATACAGGGGGAGCCGGGCACTATCTGTGTATAATACAGGGGGAGCCGGGCACTATCTGTGTATAATACAGAGCACCGGGCACTATCTGTGTATAATACAGGGGGAGCAGGGCACTATCTGTGTATAATACAGGAGGAGCCGGGCACTATCTGTGTATAATACAGGGGGAGCCGGGCACTATCTGTGTATAATACAGAGCGCCGGGCACTATCTGTGTATAATACAGGGGGAGCCGTGCACTATCTGTGTATAATACAGAGCACCGGGCACTATCTGTGTATAATACAGGGGGAGCCGGGCACTATCTGTGTATAATACAGGGGGAGCCGGGCACTATCTGTGTATAATACAGGGGGAGCCGGGCACTATCTGTGTATAATACAGGGGGAGCCGGGCACTATCTGTGTATAATACAGGGGGAGCCGGGCACTATCTGTGTATAATACAGGGGGAGCCGGGCACTATCTGTGTATAATACAGGAGGAGCCAGGCACTATCTGTGTATAATACAGGGGGAGCCGGGCACTATATGTGTATAATACAGGAGGAGCCGGGCACTATCTGTGTATAATACAGGGGGAGCCGGGCACTATCTGTGTATAATACAAGGGGAGCCGGGAACTATCTGTGTATAATAAATAGTACCGGGCACTATCTGTGTATAATACAGGGGGAGCCGGGCACTATCTGTGTATAATACAGGGGGAGCCGGGAACTATCTGTGTATAATACAGGGGGAGCCGGGCACTATCTGTGTATAATACAGAGCACCAGGCACTATCTGTGTATAATACAGGAGGAGCCGGGCACTATCTGTGTATAATACAGGGGGAGCCGGGCACTATCTGTGTATAATACAGGGGGAGCCGGGCACTATCTGTGTATAATACAGGGGGAGCCGGGCACTATCTGTGTATAATACAGGGGGAGCCGGGCACTATCTGTGTATAATACAGAGCACCGGGCACTATCTGTGTATAATACAGGGGGAGCCGGGCACTATCTGTGTATAATACAGAGCACCGGGCACTATCTGTGTATAATACAGGGGGAGCCGGGCACTATCTGTGTATAATACAGAGGGAGCCGGGCACTATCTGTGTATAATACAGAGCACCAGGCACTATCTGTGTATAATACAGGAGGAGCCGGGCACTATCTGTGTATAATACAGGAGGAGCCGGGCACTATCTGTGTATAATACAGGGGGAGCCGGGCACTATCTGTGTATAATACAGGGGGAGCCGGGCACTCTCTGTGTATAATACAGGAGGAGCCGGGCACTATCTGTGTATAATACAGGGGGAGCCGGGCACTATCTGTGTGTAATACGGGGGGAGCCGGGCACTATCTGTGTATAATACGGGGGGAGCCGGGCACTATCTGTGTATAATACGGGGGGAGCCGGGCACTATCTGTGTATAATACGGGGGGAGCCGGGCACTATCTGTGTATAATACAGGGGGAGCCGGGCACTATGTGTATAATACAGGGGGAGCCGGGCACTATGTGTATAATACAGGTGGAGCCGGGCACTATCTGTGTATAATACAGAGCACCGGGCACTATCTGTGTATAATACAGGGGGAGCCGGGCAGTATCTGTGTATAATACAGGGGGAGCCGGGCACTATCTGTGTATAATACAGAGCACCGGGCACTATCTGTGTATAATACAGGGGGAGTCGGGCACTATCTGTGTATAATACAGGGGGAGCCGGGCACTATCTGTGTATAATACAGGGGGAGCCGGGCACTATCTGTGTATAATACAGGGGGAGCCGGGCACTATCTGTGTATAATACAAGGGGAGCCGGGCACTATCTGTGTATAATACAGGGGGAGCCGGGCACTATCTGTGTATAATACAGGGGGAGCCGGGCACTATCTGTGTATAATACAGGGGGAGCCGGGCACTATCTGTGTATAATACAGGGGGAGCCGGGCACTATCTGTGTATAATACAGGGGGAGCCGGGCACTATCTGTGTATAATACAGGGGGAGCCGGGCACTATCTGTGTATAATACAGGGGGAGCCAGGCACTATCTGTGTATAATACAGAGCACCGGGCACTATCTGTGTATAATACAGAGCACCGGGCACTATCTGTGTATAATACAGGGGGAGCAGGGCACTATCTGTGTATAATACAGGAGGAGCCGGGCACTATCTGTGTATAATACAGGGGGAGCCGGGCACTATCTGTGTATAATATAGGGGAGCCGGGCACTATCTGTGTATAATACAGGGGGAGCCGGGCACTATCTGTGTATAATACAGGGGGAGCCGGGCACTATCTGTGTATAATACAGGGGGAGCCGGGCACTATCTGTGTATAATACAGGAGGAGCCAGGCACTATCTGTGTATAATACAGGGGGAGCCGGGCACTATCTGTGTATAATACAGGAGGAGCTGGGCACTATCTGTGTATAATACAGGGGGAGCCGGGCACTATCTGTGTATAATACAAGGGGAGCCGGGAACTATCTGTGTATAATAAAGAGTACCGGGCACTATCTGTGTATAATACAGGGGGAGCCGGGCACTATCTG
Organism: Pseudophryne corroboree; assembly: GCF_028390025.1. Taxonomy (NCBI): domain Eukaryota; kingdom Metazoa; phylum Chordata; class Amphibia; order Anura; family Myobatrachidae; genus Pseudophryne; species Pseudophryne corroboree. The sequence goes on from NW_026968409.1 coordinate 61,906, forward strand.
TGTATAATACAGGGAAAGCCGGGAACTATCTGTGTATAATACAGGGGGAGTCGGGCACTATCTGTGTATAATACAGAGCACCAGGCACTATCTGTGTATAATACAGGAGGAGCCGGGCACTATCTGTGTATAATACAGGGGGAGCCGGGCACTATCTGTGTATAATACAGGGGGAGCCGGGCACTATCTGTGTATAATACAGGAGGAGCCGGGCACTATCTGTGTATAATACAGGGGGAGCCGGGCACTATCTGTGTATAATACAGGAGGAGCCGGGCACTATCTGTGTATAATACAGGGGGAGCCGGGCACTATCTGTGTATAATACAGGGGGAGCCCGGCACTATCTGTGTATAATACAGGGGGAGCCGGGCACTATCTGTGTATAATACAGAGCACAGGGCACTATCTGTGTATAATACAGAGCACCGGACACTATCTGTGTATAATACAGGAGGAGCCGGGCACTATCTGTGTATAATACAGGAGGAGCCGGGCACTATCTGTGTATAATACAGGGGGAGCCGGGCACTATCTGTGTATAATACAGGGGGAGCCGGGCACTATCTGTGTATAATACAGGGGGAGCCGGGCACTATCTGTGTATAATACAGGGGGAGCCGGGCACTATCTGTGTATAATACAGGGGGAGCCGGGCACTATCTGTGTATAATACAGGGGGAGCCAGGCACTATCTGTGTATAATACAGGGGGAGCCGGGCACTATCTGTGTATAATACAGAGCACAGGGCACTATCTGTGTATAATACAGAGCACCGGGCACTATCTGTGTATAATACAGGGGTAGCCGGGCACTATCTCTGTATAATACAGGGGGAGCCGGGCACTATCTGTGTATAATACAGGGGGAGCCGGGCACTATCTGTGTATAATACAGGGGGAGCCGGGCACTATCTGTGTATAATACAGGGGGAGCCGGGTACTATCTGTGTATAATACAGGGGGAGCCGGGTACTATCTGTGTATAATACAGGGGGAGCCCGGCACTATCTGTGAATAATACAGGGGGAACCGGGCACTATCTGTGTATAATACAGGGGGAGCCGGGCACTATCTGTGTATAATACAGGGGGAGCCGGGCACTATGTGTGTATAATACAGAAGGAGCCAGGCACTATCTGTGTATAATACAGGGGGAGCCGGGCACTATCTGTGTATAATACAGGGGGAGCCGGGCACTATGTGTGTATAATACAGAAGGAGCCAGGCACTATCTGTGTATAATATAGGGGGAGCCAGGCACTATCTGTGTATAATAGAGGGGGAGCCGGGCACTATCTGTGTATAATACAGGGGGAGCCGGGCACTATCTGTGTATAATACAGGGGGAGCCGGGCACTATCTGTGTATAATACAGGGGGAGCCGGGCACTATCTGTGTATAATACAGAGCACCGGGCACTATCTGTGTATAATACAGGGGGAGCCGGGCACTATCTGTGTGTAATACAGGGGGAGCCGGGCACTATCTGTGTATAATACAGAGCACCGGGCACTATCTGTGTATAATACAGGGGGAGCCGGGCACTATCTGTGTATAATACAGAGCACCGGGCACTATCTGTGTATAATACAGGGGGAGCCGGGCACTATCTGTGTATAATACAGGGGGAGCCGGGCACTATCTGTGTATAATACAGGGGGAGCCGGGCACTATCTGTGTATAATACAGAAGGAGCCAGGCACTATCTGTGTATAATACAGAGGGAGCCGGGCACTATCTGTGTATAATACAGAGCACCGGGCACTATCTGTGTATAATACAGGGGGAGCCGGGCACTATCTGTGTATAATACAGGGGGAGCCGGACACTATCTGTGTATAATACAGAGCACCGGGCACTATCTGTGTATAATACAGGGGGAGCCGGGCACTATCTGTGTATAATACAGGGGGAGCCGGGCACTATCTGTGTATAATACAGGGGGAGCCGGGCACTATCTGTGTATAATACAGAGCACCGGGCACTATCTGTGTATAATACAGGGGGAGCCGGGCACTATCTGTGTATAATACAGGGGGAGCCGGGCACTATCTGTGTATAATACAGGGGGAGCCGGGCACTATCTGTGTATAATACAGAGCACCGGGCACTATCTGTGTATAATACAGGGGGAGCCGGGCACTATCTGTTTATAATACAGGGGGAGCCGGGCACTATCTGTGTATAATACAGAGCACCGGGCACTATCTGTGTATAATACAGAGCACCGGGCACTATCTGTGTATAATACAGGGGGAGACGGGCACTATCTGTGTATAATACAGAGCACCGGGCACTATCTGTGTATAATACAGGGGGAGCCGGGCACTATCTGTGTATAATACAGGGGGAGCCGGGCACTATCTGTGTATAATACGGGGGGAGCCGGGCACTATCTGTGTATAATACAGGGGGAGCCGGGCACTATCTGTGTATAATACAGGGGGAGCCGGGCACTATCTGTGTGTAATACGGGGGGAGCCGGGCACTATCTGTGTATAATACGGGGGGAGCCGGGCACTATCTGTGTATAATACAGGGGGAGCCGGGCACTATCTGTGTATAATACAGGGGGAGCCGGGCACTATCTGTGTATAATACAGGGGGAGCCGGGCACTATGTGTATAATACAGGGGGAGCCGGGCACTATGTGTATAATACAGGTGGAGCCGGGCACTATCTGTGTATAATACAGGGGGAGCCGGGCACTATCTGTGTATAATACAGGGGGAGCCGGGCACTATCTGTGTATAATACAGAGCACCGGGCACTATCTGTGTATAATACAGGGGGAGTCGGGCACTATCTGTGTATAATACAGGGGGAGCCGGGCACTATCTGTGTATAATACAGAGCACCGGGCACTATCTGTGTATAATACAGGGGGAGTCGGGCACTATCTGTGTATAATACAGGGGGAGCCGGGCACTATCTGTGTATAATACAGGGGGAGCCGGGCACTATCTGTGTATAATACAGGGGGAGCCGGGCACTATCTGTGTATAATACAGGGGGAGCCGGGCACTATCTGTGTATAATACAGGGGGAGCCGGGCACTATCTGTGTATAATACAGAGCACCGGGCACTATCTGTGTATAATACAGGGGGAGCAGGGCACTATCTGTGTATAATACAGGAGGAGCCGGGCACTATCTGTGTATAATACAGGGGGAGCCGGGCACTATCTGTGTATAATACAGAGCGCCGGGCACTATCTGTGTATAATACAGGGGGAGCCGTGCACTATCTGTGTATAATACAGAGCACCGGGCACTATCTGTGTATAATACAGGGGGAGCCGGGCACTATCTGTGTATAATACAGGGGGAGCCGGGCACTATCTGTGTATAATACAGGGGGAGCCGGGCACTATCTGTGTATAATACAGGGGGAGCCGGGCACTATCTGTGTATAATACAGGGGGAGCCGGGCACTATCTGTGTATAATACAGGGGGAGCCGGGCACTATCTGTGTATAATACAGGAGGAGCCAGGCACTATCTGTGTATAATACAGGGGGAGCCGGGCACTATATGTGTATAATACAGGAGGAGCCGGGCACTATCTGTGTATAATACAGGGGGAGCCGGGCACTATCTGTGTATAATACAAGGGGAGCCGGGAACTATCTGTGTATAATAAATAGTACCGGGCACTATCTGTGTATAATACAGGGGGAGCCGGGCACTATCTGTGTATAATACAGGGGGAGCCGGGAACTATCTGTGTATAATACAGGGGGAGCCGGGCACTATCTGTGTATAATACAGAGCACCAGGCACTATCTGTGTATAATACAGGAGGAGCCGGGCACTATCTGTGTATAATACAGGGGGAGCCGGGCACTATCTGTGTATAATACAGGGGGAGCCGGGCACTATCTGTGTATAATACAGGGGGAGCCGGGCACTATCTGTGTATAATACAGGGGGAGCCGGGCACTATCTGTGTATAATACAGAGCACCGGGCACTATCTGTGTATAATACAGGGGGAGCCGGGCACTATCTGTGTATAATACAGAGCACCGGGCACTATCTGTGTATAATACAGGGGGAGCCGGGCACTATCTGTGTATAATACAGAGGGAGCCGGGCACTATCTGTGTATAATACAGAGCACCAGGCACTATCTGTGTATAATACAGGAGGAGCCGGGCACTATCTGTGTATAATACAGGAGGAGCCGGGCACTATCTGTGTATAATACAGGGGGAGCCGGGCACTATCTGTGTATAATACAGGGGGAGCCGGGCACTCTCTGTGTATAATACAGGAGGAGCCGGGCACTATCTGTGTATAATACAGGGGGAGCCGGGCACTATCTGTGTGTAATACGGGGGGAGCCGGGCACTATCTGTGTATAATACGGGGGGAGCCGGGCACTATCTGTGTATAATACGGGGGGAGCCGGGCACTATCTGTGTATAATACGGGGGGAGCCGGGCACTATCTGTGTATAATACAGGGGGAGCCGGGCACTATGTGTATAATACAGGGGGAGCCGGGCACTATGTGTATAATACAGGTGGAGCCGGGCACTATCTGTGTATAATACAGAGCACCGGGCACTATCTGTGTATAATACAGGGGGAGCCGGGCAGTATCTGTGTATAATACAGGGGGAGCCGGGCACTATCTGTGTATAATACAGAGCACCGGGCACTATCTGTGTATAATACAGGGGGAGTCGGGCACTATCTGTGTATAATACAGGGGGAGCCGGGCACTATCTGTGTATAATACAGGGGGAGCCGGGCACTATCTGTGTATAATACAGGGGGAGCCGGGCACTATCTGTGTATAATACAAGGGGAGCCGGGCACTATCTGTGTATAATACAGGGGGAGCCGGGCACTATCTGTGTATAATACAGGGGGAGCCGGGCACTATCTGTGTATAATACAGGGGGAGCCGGGCACTATCTGTGTATAATACAGGGGGAGCCGGGCACTATCTGTGTATAATACAGGGGGAGCCGGGCACTATCTGTGTATAATACAGGGGGAGCCGGGCACTATCTGTGTATAATACAGGGGGAGCCAGGCACTATCTGTGTATAATACAGAGCACCGGGCACTATCTGTGTATAATACAGAGCACCGGGCACTATCTGTGTATAATACAGGGGGAGCAGGGCACTATCTGTGTATAATACAGGAGGAGCCGGGCACTATCTGTGTATAATACAGGGGGAGCCGGGCACTATCTGTGTATAATATAGGGGAGCCGGGCACTATCTGTGTATAATACAGGGGGAGCCGGGCACTATCTGTGTATAATACAGGGGGAGCCGGGCACTATCTGTGTATAATACAGGGGGAGCCGGGCACTATCTGTGTATAATACAGGAGGAGCCAGGCACTATCTGTGTATAATACAGGGGGAGCCGGGCACTATCTGTGTATAATACAGGAGGAGCTGGGCACTATCTGTGTATAATACAGGGGGAGCCGGGCACTATCTGTGTATAATACAAGGGGAGCCGGGAACTATCTGTGTATAATAAAGAGTACCGGGCACTATCTGTGTATAATACAGGGGGAGCCGGGCACTATCTGTGTATAATACAGGGAAAGCCGGGAACTATCTGTGTATAATACAGGGGGAGTCGGGCACTATCTGTGTATAATACAGAGCACCAGGCACTATCTGTGTATAATACAGGAGGAGCCGGGCACTATCTGTGTATAATACAGGGGGAGCCGGGCACTATCTGTGTATAATACAGGGGGAGCCGGGCACTATCTGTGTATAATACAGGAGGAGCCGGGCACTATCTGTGTATAATACAGGGGGAGCCGGGCACTATCTGTGTATAATACAAGGGGAGCCGGGAACTATCTGTGTATAATACAGAGCACCGGGCACTATCTGTGTATAATACAGGGGGAGCCGGGCACTATCTGTGTATAATACAGGGGGAGCAGGGCACTATCTGTGTATAATACAGAGCACCGGGCACTATCTGTGTATAATACAGGGGGAGCCGGGCACTATCTGTGTATAATACAGGGGGAGCCGGGCACTATCTGTGTATAATACAGGGGGAGCCGGGCACTATCTGTGTATAATACAGAGCACCGGGCACTATCTGTGTATAATACAGGGGAAGCCGGGCACTATCTGTGTATAATACAGGGGGAGCCGGGCACTATCTGTGTATAATACAGGGGGAGCCAGGCACTATCTGTGTATAATACAGGGGGAGCCGGGCACTATCTGTGTATAATACAGGGGGAGCCGGGCACTATCTGTGTATAATACAGGGGGAGCCGGGCACTATCTGTGTATAATACAGGGGGAGCCGGGCACTATCTGTGTATAATACAGAGCACCGGGCACTATCTGTGTATAATACAGGGGGAGCCGGGCACTATCTGTGTATAATACAGGGGGAGCCGGGCACTATCTGTGTATAATACAGGGGGAGCCGGGCACTATCTGTGTATAATACAGAGCACCGGGCACTATCTGTGTATAATACAGGGGGAGCCGGGCACTATCTGTGTATAATACAGGGGGAGCCGGGCACTATCTGTGTATAATACAGGGGGAGCCGGGCACTATCTGTGTATAATACAGGGGGAGCCGGGCACTATCTGTGTATAATACAGAGCACCGGGCACTATCTGTGTATAATACAGAGCACCGGGCACTATCTGTGTATAATACAGGGGGAGCCGGGCACTATCTGTGTATAATACAGGGGGAGCCGGGCACTATCTGTGTATAATACAGAGCACCGGGCACTATCTGTGTATAATACAGAGGGAGCCGGGCACTATCTGTGTATAATACAGGAGGAGCCGGGCACTATCTTTGTATAATACAGGGGGAGCTGGGCACTATCTGTGTATAATACAGGGGGAGCCGGGCACTATCTGTGTATAATACAGGGGGAGCCGGGCACTATCTGTGTATAATACAGGGGGAGCCGGGCACTATCTGTGTATAATACAGGGGGAGCCGGGCACTATCTGTGTATAATACAGGGGAGCCGGGCACTATCTGTGTATAATACAGAGCACCGGGCACTATCTGTGTATAATACAGGGGGAGCCGGGCACTATCTGTGTATAATACAGGGGGAGCCGGGCACTAACTGTGTATAATACAGGGGGAGGCGGGCACTATCTGTGTATAATACAGAGCACTGGGCACTATCTGTATATAATACAGGGGGAGCCGGGCACTATCTGTGTATAATACAGGGGGAGCCGGGCACTATCTGTGTATAATACAGGGGGAGCCGGGCACTATCTGTGTATAATACAGGGGGAGCCGGGCACTATCTGTGTATAATACAGGGGGAGCCCGGCACTATCTGTGTATAATACAGGGGGAGCCGGGCACTATCTGTGTATAATACAGAGCACAGGGCACTATCTGTGTATAATACAGAGCACCGGGCACTATCTGTGTATAATACAGGAGGAGCCGGGCACTATCTGTGTATAATACAGGAGGAGCCGGGCACTATCTGTGTATAATACAGGGGGAGCCGGGCACTATCTGTGTATAATACAGGGGGAGCCGGGCACTATCTGTGTATAATACAGAGCACCGGGCACTATCTGTGTATAATACAGGGGGAGCCGGGCACTATCTGTGTATAATACAGGGGGAGCCGGGCACTATCTGTGTATAATACAGGGGGATCCGGGCACTATCTGTGTATAATACAGGAGGAGCCGGGCACTATCTGTGTATAATACAGGGGGAGCTGGGCACTATCTGTGTATAATACAGGGGGAGCCGGGCACTATCTGTGTATAATACAGGGGGAGCCGGGCACTATCTGTGTATAATACAGGGGGAGCCGGGCACTATCTGTGTATAATACAGGGGGAGCCGGGCACTATCTGTGTATAATACAGGGGGAGCCGGGCACTATCTGTGTATAATACAGGGGGAGCCGGGCACTATCTGTGTATAATACAGGGGGAGCCGGGCACTATCTGTGTATAATACAGGGGGAGCCGGGCACTATCTGTGTATAATACAGGGGGAGCCAGGCACTATCTGTGTATAATACAGGGGGAGCCGGGCACTATCTGTGTATAATACAGAGCACAGGGCACTATCTGTGTATAATACAGAGCACCGGGCACTATCTGTGTATAATACAGGGGGAGCCGGGCACTATCTCTGTATAATACAGGGGGAGCCGGGCACTATCTGTGTATAATACAGGGGGAGCCGGGCACTATCTGTGTATAATACAGGGGGAGCCGGGCACTATCTGTGAATAATACAGGGGGAACCGGGCACTATCTGTGTATAATACAGGGGGAGCCGGGCACTATCTGTGTATAATACAGGGGGAGCCGGGCACTATGTGTGTATAATACAGAAGGAGCCAGGCACTATCTGTGTATAATACAGGGGGAGCCGGGCACTATCTGTGTATAATACAGAACACCGGGCACTATATGTGTATAATACAGAGCACCGGGCACTATCTGTGTATAATACAGGGGGAGCCGGGCACTATCTGTGTATAATACAGAGCACCGGGCACTATCTGTGTATAATACAGGGGGAGCCGGGCACTATCTGTGTGTAATACAGGGGGAGCCGGGCACTATCTGTGTATAATACAGAGCACCGGGCACTATCTGTGTATAATACAGGGGGAGCCGGGCACTATCTGTGTATAATAACGGGGGAGCCGGGCACTATCTGTGTATAATACAGGGGGAGCAGGGCACTATCTGTGTATAATACAGGGGGAGCCGGGCACTATCTGTGTATAATACAGAGCACCGGGCACTATCTGTGTATAATACAGGGGGAGCCGGGCACTATCTGTGTATAATACAGGGGGAGCCGGGCACTATCTGTGTATAATACAGGGGGAGCCGGGCACTATCTGTGTATAATACAGAAGGAGCCAGGCACTATCTGTGTATAATACAGGGGGAGCCGGGCACTATCTGTGTATAATACAGAGCACCGGGCACTATCTGTGTATAATACAGGGGGAGCCGGGCACTATCTGTGTATAATACAGGGGGAGCCGGACACTATCTGTGTATAATACAGAGCACCGGGCACTATCTGTGTATAATACAGGGGGAGCCGGGCACTATCTGTGTATAATACAGGGGGAGCCGGGCACTATCTGTGTATAATACAGGGGGAGCCGGGCACTATCTGTGTATAATACAGAGCACCGGGCACTATCTGTGTATAATACAGGGGGAGCCGGGCACTATCTGTGTATAATACAGGGGGAGCCGGGCACTATCTGTGTATAATACAGAGCACCGGGCACTATCTGTGTATAATACAGGGGGAGCCGGGCACTATCTGTTTATAATACAGGGGGAGCCGGGCACTATCTGTGTATAATACAGAGCACCGGGCACTATCTGTGTATAATACAGAGCACCGGGCACTATCTGTGTATAATACAGGGGGAGACGGGCACTATCTGTGTATAATACAGAGCACCGGGCACTATCTGTGTATAATACAGGGGGAGCCGGGCACTATCTGTGTATAATACAGGGGGAGCCGGGCACTATCTGTGTATAATACGGGGGGAGCCGGGCACTATCTGTGTATAATACAGGGGGAGCCGGGCACTATCTGTGTATAATACAGGGGGAGCCGGGCACTATCTGTGTGTAATACGGGGGGAGCCGGGCACTATCTGTGTATAATACGGGGGGAGCCGGGCACTATCTGTGTATAATACAGGGGGAGCCGGGCACTATCTGTGTATAATACAGGGGGAGCCGGGCACTATCTGTGTATAATACAGGGGGAGCCGGGCACTATGTGTATAATACAGGGGGAGCCGGGCACTATGTGTATAATACAGGTGGAGCCGGGCACTATCTGTGTATAATACAGAGCACCGGGCACTATCTGTGTATAATACAGGGGGAGCCGGGCACTATCTGTGTATAATACAGAGCACCGGGCACTATCTGTGTATAATACAGGGGGAGTCGGGCACTATCTGTGTATAATACAGGGGGAGCCGGGCACTATCTGTGTATAATACAGAGCACCGGGCACTATCTGTGTATAATACAGGGGGAGTCGGGCACTATCTGTGTATAATACAGGGGGAGCCGGGCACTATCTGTGTATAATACAGGGGGAGCCGGGCACTATCTGTGTATAATACAGGGGGAGCCGGGCACTATCTGTGTATAATACAGGGGGAGCCGGGCACTATCTGTGTATAATACAGGGGGAGCCGGGCACTATCTGTGTATAATACAGAGCACCGGGCACTATCTGTGTATAATACAGGGGGAGCAGGGCACTATCTGTGTATAATACAGGAGGAGCCGGGCACTATCTGTGTATAATACAGGGGGAGCCGGGCACTATCTGTGTATAATACAGGGGGAGCCGGGCACTATCTGTGTATAATACAGGGGAGCCGGGCACTATCTGTGTATAATACAGGGGGAGCCGGGCACTATCTGTGTATAATACAGGGGGAGCCGGGCACTATCTGTGTATAATACAGGAGGAGCCAGGCACTATCTGTGTATAATACAGGGGGAGCCGGGCACTATATGTGTATAATACAGGAGGAGCCGGGCACTATCTGTGTATAATACAGGGGGAGCCGGGCACTATCTGTGTATAATACAAGGGGAGCCGGGAACTATCTGTGTATAATAAATAGTACCGGGCACTATCTGTGTATAATACAGGGGGAGCCGGGCACTATCTGTGTATAATACAGGGGGAGCCGGGAACTATCTGTGTATAATACAGGGGGAGCCGGGCACTATCTGTGTATAATACAGGGGGAGCCGGGCACTATCTGTGTATAATACAGGAGGAGCCGTGCACTATCTGTGTATAATACAGGGGGATCCGGGCACTATCTGTGTATAATACAGAGCACCAGGCACTATCTGTGTATAATACAGGAGGAGCCGGGCACTATCTGTGTATAATACAGGGGGAGCCGGGCACTATCTGTGTATAATACAGGGGGAGCCGGGCACTATCTGTGTATAATACAGGGGGAGCCGGGCACTATCTGTGTATAATACAGGGGGAGCCGGGCACTATCTGTGTATAATACAGGGGGAGCCGGGCACTATCTGTGTATAATACAGGGGGAGCCGGGCACTATCTGTGTATAATACAGAGCACCGGGCACTATCTGTGTATAATACAGAGCACCGGGCACTATCTGTGTATAATACAGGGGGAGCCGGGCACTATCTGTGTATAATACAGAGGGAGCCGGGCACTATCTGTGTATAATACAGAGCACCAGGCACTATCTGTGTATAATACAGGGGGAGCCGGGCACTATCTGTGTATAATACAGGGGGAGCCGGGCACTATCTGTGTATAATACAGGGGGAGCCGGGCACTATCTGTGTATAATACAGGGGGAGCCGGGCACTATCTGTGTATAATACAGGGGGAGCCAGGCACTATCTGTGTATAATACAGAGCACCGGGCACTATCTGTGTATAATACAGAGCACCGGGCACTATCTGTGTATAATACAGGGGGAGCCGGGCACTATCTGTGTATAATACAGGGGGAGCCAGGCACTATCTGTGTATAATACAGGGGGAGCAGGGCACTATCTGTGTATAATACAGGAGGAGCCGGGCACTATCTGTGTATAATACAGGGGGAGCCGGGCACTATCTGTGTATAATATAGGGGAGCCGGGCACTATCTGTGTATAATACAGGGGGAGCCGGGCACTATATGTGTATAATACAGGGGGAGCCGGGCACTATCTGTGTATAATACAGGGGGAGCCGGGCACTATCTGTGTATAATACAGGAGGAGCCAGGCACTATCTGTGTATAATACAGGGGGAGCCGGGCACTATCTGTGTATAATACAGGGGGAGCCAGGCACTATCTGTGTATAATACAGGGGGAGCCGGGCACTATCTGTGTATAATACAGGGGGAGCCGGGCACTATCTGTGTATAATACAAGGGGAGCCGGGAACTATCTGTGTATAATAAAGAGTACCGGGCACTATCTGTGTATAATACAGGGGGAGCCGGGCACTATCTGTGTATAATACAGGGAAAGCCGGGAACTATCTGTGTATAATACAGGGGGAGCCGGGCACTATCTGTGTATAATACAGGGGGAGCCGGGCACTATCTGTGTATAATACAGGGGGAGCCGGGCACTATCTGTGTATAATACAAGGGGAGCCGGGCACTATCTGTGTATAATACAGGGGGAGCCGGGCACTATCTGTGTATAATACAGGGGGAGCCGGGCACTATCTGTGTATAATACAGGGGGAGCCGGGCACTATCTGTGTATAATACAGGGGGAGCCGGGCACTATCTGTGTATAATACAGGGGGAGCCGGGCACTATCTGTGTATAATACAGGGGGAGCCGGGCACTATCTGTGTATAATACAGGGGGAGCCGGGCACTATCTGTGTATAATACAGAGCACCGGGCACTATCTGTGTATAATACAGAGCACCGGGCACTATCTGTGTATAATACAGGGGGAGCAGGGCACTATCTGTGTATAATACAGGAGGAGCCGGGCACTATCTGTGTATAATACAGGGGGAGCCGGGCACTATCTGTGTATAATATAGGGGAGCCGGGCACTATCTGTGTATAATACAGGGGGAGCCGGGCACTATCTGTGTATAATACAGGGGGAGCCGGGCACTATCTGTGTATAATACAGGGGGAGCCGGGCACTATCTGTGTATAATACAGGAGGAGCCAGGCACTATCTGTGTATAATACAGGGGGAGCCGGGCACTATCTGTGTATAATACAGGAGGAGCCGGGCACTATCTGTGTATAATACAGGGGGAGCCGGGCACTATCTGTGTATAATACAAGGGGAGCCGGGAACTATCTGTGTATAATAAAGAGTACCGGGCACTATCTGTGTATAATACAGGGGGAGCCGGGCACTATCTGTGTATAATACAGGGAAAGCCGGGAACTATCTGTGTATAATACAGGGGGAGTCGGGCACTATCTGTGTATAATACAGAGCACCAGGCACTATCTGTGTATAATACAGGAGGAGCCGGGCACTATCTGTGTATAATACAGGGGAAGCCGGGCACTATCTGTGTATAATACAGGGGGAGCCGGGCACTATCTGTGTATAATACAGGAGGAGCCGGGCACTATCTGTGTATAATACAGGGGGAGCCGGGCACTATCTGTGTATAATACAAGGGGAGCCGGGAACTATCTGTGTATAATACAGAGCACCGGGCACTATCTGTGTATAATACAGGGGGAGCCGGGCACTATCTGTGTATAATACAGGGGGAGCAGGGCACTATCTGTGTATAATACAGAGCACCGGGCACTATCTGTGTATAATACAGGGGGAGCCGGGCACTATCTGTGTATAATACAGGGGGAGCCGGGCACTATCTGTGTATAATACAGGGGGAGCCGGGCACTATCTGTGTATAATACAGAGCACCGGGCACTATCTGTGTATAATACAGGGGGAGCCGGGCACTATCTGTGTATAATACAGGGGGAGCCGGGCACTATCTGTGTATAATACAGGGGGAGCCGGGCACTATCTGTGTATAATACAGGGGGAGCCGGGCACTATCTGTGTATAATACAGGGGGAGCCGGGCACTATCTGTGTATAATACAGGGGGAGCCGGGCACTATCTGTGTATAATACAGAGCACCGGGCACTATCTGTGTATAATACAGGGGGAGCCGGGCACTATCTGTGTATAATACAGGGGGAGCCGGGCACTATCTGTGTATAATACAGGAGGAGCCGGGCACTATCTGTGTATAATACAGGGGGAGCCGGGCACTATCTGTGTATAATACAGAGCACCGGGCACTATCTGTGTATAATACAGGGGGAGCCGGGCACTATCTGTGTATAATACAGGGGGAGCCGGGCACTATCTGTGTATAATACAGGGGGAGCCGGGCACTATCTGTGTATAATACAGGGGGAGCCGGGCACTATCTGTGTATAATACAGAGCACCGGGCACTATCTGTGTATAATACAGAGCACCGGGCACTATCTGTGTATAATACAGGGGGAGCCGGGCACTATCTGTGTATAATACAGGGGGAGCCGGGCACTATCTGTGTATAATACAGAGCACCGGGCACTATCTGTGTATAATACAGAGGGAGCCGGGCACTATCTGTGTATAATACAGGAGGAGCCGGGCACTATCTGTGTATAATACAGGGGGAGCTGGGCACTATCTGTGTATAATACAGGGGGAGCCGGGCACTATCTGTGTATAATACAGGGGGAGCCGGGCACTATCTGTGTATAATACAGGGGGAGCCGGGCACTATCTGTGTATAATACAGGGGGAGCCGGGCACTATCTGTGTATAATACAGGGGAGCCGGGCACTATCTGTGTATAATACAGAGCACCGGGCACTATCTGTGTATAATACAGGGGGAGCCGGGCACTATCTGTGTATAATACAGGGGGAGCCGGGCACTAACTGTGTATAATACAGGGGGAGGCGGGCACTATCTGTGTATAATACAGAGCACTGGGCACTATCTGTATATAATACAGGGGGAGCCGGGCACTATCTGTGTATAATACAGAGCACTGGGCACTATCTGTGTATAATACAGGGGGAGCCGGGCACTATCTGTGTATAATACAGGGGGAGCCGGGCACTATCTGTGTATAATACAGGGGGAGCCAGGCACTATCTGTGTATAATACAGGGGGAGCCGGGCACTATCTGTGTATAATACAGAGCACAGGGCACTATCTGTGTATAATACAGAGCACCGGGCACTATCTGTGTATAATACAGGGGGAGCCGGGCACTATCTCTGTATAATACAGGGGGAGCCGGGCACTATCTGTGTATAATACAGGGGGAGCCGGGCACTATCTGTGTATAATACAGGGGGAGCCGGGCACTATCTGTGAATAATACAGGGGGAACCGGGCACTATCTGTGTATAATACAGGGGGAGCCGGGCACTATCTGTGTATAATACAGGGGGAGCCGGGCACTATGTGTGTATAATACAGAAGGAGCCAGGCACTATCTGTGTATAATACAGGGGGAGCCGGGCACTATCTGTGTATAATACAGAACACCGGGCACTATATGTGTATAATACAGAGCACCAGGCACTATCTGTGTATAATACAGGGGGAGCCGGGCACTATCTGTGTATAATACAGAGCACCGGGCACTATCTGTGTATAATACAGGGGGAGCCGGGCACTATCTGTGTGTAATACAGGGGGAGCCGGGCACTATTTGTGTATAATACAGAGCACCGGGCACTATCTGTGTATAATACAGGGGGAGCCGGGCACTATCTGTGTATAATAACGGGGGAGCCGGGCACTATCTGTGTATAATACAGGGGGAGCCGGGCACTATCTGTGTATAATACAGGGGGAGCCGGGCACTATCTGTGTATAATACAGGGGGAGCCGGGCACTATCTGTGTATAATACAGGGGGAGCCGGGCACTATCTGTGTATAATACAGGGGGAGCCGGGCACTATCTGTGTATAATACAGAAGGAGCCAGGCACTATCTGTGTATAATACAGGGGGAGCCGGGCACTATCTGTGTATAATACAGAGCACCGGGCACTATCTGTGTATAATACAGGGGGAGCCGGGCACTATCTGTGTATAATACAGGGGGAGCCGGACACTATCTGTGTATAATACAGAGCACCGGGCACTATCTGTGTATAATACAGGGGGAGCCGGGCACTATCTGTGTATAATACAGGGGGAGCCGGGCACTATCTGTGTATAATACAGGGGGAGCCGGGCACTATCTGTGCATAATACAGAGCACCGGGCACTATCTGTGTATAATACAGGGGGAGCCGGGCACTATCTGTGTATAATACAGGGGGAGCCGGGCACTATCTGTGTATAATACAGAGCACCGGGCACTATCTGTGTATAATACAGGGGGAGCCGGGCACTATCTGTTTATAATACAGGGGGAGCCGGGCACTATCTGTGTATAATACAGAGCACCGGGCACTATCTGTGTATAATACAGAGCACCGGGCACTATCTGTGTATAATACAGGGGGAGACGGGCACTATCTGTGTATAATACAGAGCACCGGGCACTATCTGTGTATAATACAGGGGGAGCCGGGCACTATCTGTGTATAATACAGGGGGAGCCGGGCACTATCTGTG
Organism: Pseudophryne corroboree; assembly: GCF_028390025.1. NCBI lineage: Eukaryota > Metazoa > Chordata > Amphibia > Anura > Myobatrachidae > Pseudophryne > Pseudophryne corroboree. The sequence goes on from NW_026968409.1 coordinate 78,078, forward strand.
TATAATACGGGGGGAGCCGGGCACTATCTGTGTATAATACAGGGGGAGCCGGGCACTATCTGTGTATAATACAGGGGGAGCCGGGCACTATCTGTGTGTAATACGGGGGGAGCCGGGCACTATCTGTGTATAATACGGGGGGAGCCGGGCACTATCTGTGTATAATACAGGGGGAGCCGGGCACTATCTGTGTATAATACAGGGGGAGCCGGGCACTATCTGTGTATAATACAGGGGGAGCCGGGCACTATGTGTATAATACAGGGGGAGCCGGGCACTATGTGTATAATACAGGTGGAGCCGGGCACTATCTGTGTATAATACAGAGCACCGGGCACTATCTGTGTATAATACAGGGGGAGCCGGGCACTATCTGTGTATAATACAGGGGGAGCCGGGCACTATCTGTGTATAATACAGAGCACCGGGCACTATCTGTGTATAATACAGGGGGAGTCGGGCACTATCTGTGTATAATACAGGGGGAGCCGGGCACTATCTGTGTATAATACAGAGCACCGGGCACTATCTGTGTATAATACAGGGGGAGTCGGGCACTATCTGTGTATAATACAGGGGGAGCCGGGCACTATCTGTGTATAATACAGGGGGAGCCGGGCACTATCTGTGTATAATACAGGGGGAGCCGGGCACTATCTGTGTATAATACAGGGGGAGCCGGGCACTATCTGTGTATAATACAGGGGGAGCCGGGCACTATCTGTGTATAATACAGAGCACCGGGCACTATCTGTGTATAATACAGGGGGAGCAGGGCACTATCTGTGTATAATACAGGAGGAGCCGGGCACTATCTGTGTATAATACAGGGGGAGCCGGGCACTATCTGTGTATAATACAGGGGAGCCGGGCACTATCTGTGTATAATACAGGGGGAGCCGGGCACTATCTGTGTATAATACAGGGGGAGCCGGGCACTATCTGTGTATAATACAGGGGGAGCCGGGCACTATCTGTGTATAATACAGAGCACCGGGCACTATCTGTGTATAATACAGGGGGAGCAGGGCACTATCTGTGTATAATACAGGAGGAGCCGGGCACTATCTGTGTATAATACAGGGGGAGCCGGGCACTATCTGTGTATAATACAGGGGAGCCGGGCACTATCTGTGTATAATACAGGGGGAGCCGGGCACTATCTGTGTATAATACAGGGGGAGCCGGGCACTATCTGTGTATAATACAGGGGGAGCCGGGCACTATCTGTGTATAATACAGGAGGAGCCAGGCACTATCTGTGTATAATACAGGGGGAGCCGGGCACTATATGTGTATAATACAGGAGGAGCCGGGCACTATCTGTGTATAATACAGGGGGAGCCGGGCACTATCTGTGTATAATACAAGGGGAGCCGGGAACTATCTGTGTATAATAAATAGTACCGGGCACTATCTGTGTATAATACAGGGGGAGCCGGGCACTATCTGTGTATAATACAGGGGGAGCCGGGAACTATCTGTGTATAATACAGGGGGAGCCGGGCACTATCTGTGTATAATACAGGGGGAGCCGGGCACTATCTGTGTATAATACAGGAGGAGCCGTGCACTATCTGTGTATAATACAGGGGGATTCGGGCACTATCTGTGTATAATACAGAGCACCAGGCACTATCTGTGTATAATACAGGAGGAGCCGGGCACTATCTGTGTATAATACAGGGGGAGCCGGGCACTATCTGTGTATAATACAGGGGGAGCCGGGCACTATCTGTGTATAATACAGGGGGAGCCGGGCACTATCTGTGTATAATACAGGGGGAGCCGGGCACTATCTGTGTATAATACAGAGCACCGGGCACTATCTGTGTATAATACAGGGGGAGCCGGGCACTATCTGTGTATAATACAGAGCACCGGGCACTATCTGTGTATAATACAGAGCACCGGGCACTATCTGTGTATAATACAGGGGGAGCCGGGCACTATCTGTGTATAATACAGAGGGAGCCGGGCACTATCTGTGTATAATACAGAGCACCAGGCACTATCTGTGTATAATACAGGGGGAGCCGGGCACTATCTGTGTATAATACAGGGGGAGCCGGGCACTATCTGTGTATAATACAGGGGGAGCCGGGCACTATCTGTGTATAATACAGGGGGAGCCGGGCACTATCTGTGTATAATACAGGGGGAGCCAGGCACTATCTGTGTATAATACAGAGCACCGGGCACTATCTGTGTATAATACAGAGCACCGGGCACTATCTGTGTATAATACAGGGGGAGCAGGGCACTATCTGTGTATAATACAGGAGGAGCCGGGCACTATCTGTGTATAATACAGGGGGAGCCGGGCACTATCTGTGTATAATATAGGGGAGCCGGGCACTATCTGTGTATAATACAGGGGGAGCCGGGCACTATATGTGTATAATACAGGGGGAGCCGGGCACTATCTGTGTATAATACAGGGGGAGCCGGGCACTATCTGTGTATAATACAGGAGGAGCCAGGCACTATCTGTGTATAATACAGGGGGAGCCGGGCACTATCTGTGTATAATACAGGAGGAGCCGGGCACTATCTGTGTATAATACAGGGGGAGCCGGGCACTATCTGTGTATAATACAGGGAAAGCCGGGAACTATCTGTGTATAATACAGGGGGAGTCGGGCACTATCTGTGTATAATACAGAGCACCAGGCACTATCTGTGTATAATACAGGAGGAGCCGGGCACTATCTGTGTATAATACAGGGGGAGCCGGGCACTATCTGTGTATAATACAGGGGGAGCCGGGCACTATCTGTGTATAATACAGGAGGAGCCGGGCACTATCTGTGTATAATACAGGGGGAGCCGGGCACTATCTGTGTATAATACAAGGGGAGCCGGGAACTATCTGTGTATAATACAGAGCACCGGGCACTATCTGTGTATAATACAGGGGGAGCCGGGCACTATCTGTGTATAATACAGGGGGAGCAGGGCACTATCTGTGTATAATACAGAGCACCGGGCACTATCTGTGTATAATACAGGGGGAGCCGGGCACTATCTGTGTATAATACAGGGGGAGCCGGGCACTATCTGTGTATAATACAGGGGGAGCCGGGCACTATCTGTGTATAATACAGAGCACCGGGCACTATCTGTGTATAATACAGGGGGAGCCGGGCACTATCTGTGTATATTACAGGGGGAGCCGGGCACTATCTGTGTATAATACAGGGGGAGCCGGGCACTATCTGTGTATAATACAGGGGGAGCCGGGCACTATCTGTGTATAATACAGGGGGAGCCGGGCACTATCTGTGTATAATACAGGGGGAGCCGGGCACTATCTGTGTATAATACAGAGCACCGGGCACTATCTGTGTATAATACAGGGGGAGCCGGGCACTATCTGTGTATAATACAGGGGGAGCCGGGCACTATCTGTGTATAATACAGGAGGAGCCGGGCACTATCTGTGTATAATACAGGGGGAGCCGGGCACTATCTGTGTATAATACAGAGCACCGGGCACTATCTGTGTATAATACAGGGGGAGCCGGGCACTATCTGTGTATAATACAGGGGGAGCCGGGCACTATCTGTGTATAATACAGGGGGAGCCGGGCACTATCTGTGTATAATACAGGGGGAGCCGGGCACTATCTGTGTATAATACAGAGCACCGGGCACTATCTGTGTATAATACAGAGCACCGGGCACTATCTGTGTATAATACAGGGGGAGCCGGGCACTATCTGTGTATAATACAGGGGGAGCCGGGCACTATCTGTGTATAATACAGAGCACCGGGCACTATCTGTGTATAATACAGAGGGAGCCGGGCACTATCTGTGTATAATACAGGAGGAGCCGGGCACTATCTGTGTATAATACAGGGGGAGCTGGGCACTATCTGTGTATAATACAGGGGGAGCCGGGCACTATCTGTGTATAATACAGGGGGAGCCGGGCACTATCTGTGTATAATACAGGGGGAGCCGGGCACTATCTGTGTATAATACAGGGGGAGCCGGGCACTATCTGTGTATAATACAGGGGGAGCCGGGCACTATCTGTGTATAATACAGGGGAGCCGGGCACTATCTGTGTATAATACAGAGCACCGGGCACTATCTGTGTATAATACAGGGGGAGCCGGGCACTATCTGTGTATAATACAGGGGGAGCCGGGCACTAACTGTGTATAATACAGGGGGAGGCGGGCACTATCTGTGTATAATACAGAGCACTGGGCACTATCTGTATATAATACAGGGGGAGCCGGGCACTATCTGTGTATAATACAGGGGGAGCCGGGCACTATCTGTGTATAATACAGGGGGAGCCGGGCACTATCTGTGTATAATACAGGGGGAGCCGGGCACTATCTGTGTATAATACAGGGGGAGCCCGGCACTATCTGTGTATAATACAGGGGGAGCCGGGCACTATCTGTGTATAATACAGAGCACAGGGCACTATCTGTGTATAATACAGAGCACCGGGCACTATCTGTGTATAATACAGGAGGAGCCGGGCACTATCTGTGTATAATACAGGAGGAGCCGGGCACTATCTGTGTATAATACAGGGGGAGCCGGGCACTATCTGTGTATAATACAGGGGGAGCCGGGCACTATCTGTGTATAATACAGAGCACCGGGCACTATCTGTGTATAATACAGGGGGAGCCGGGCACTATCTGTGTATAATACAGGGGGAGCCGGGCACTATCTGTGTATAATACAGGGGGATCCGGGCACTATCTGTGTATAATACAGGAGGAGCCGGGCACTATCTGTGTATAATACAGGGGGAGCTGGGCACTATCTGTGTATAATACAGGGGGAGCCGGGCACTATCTGTGTATAATACAGGGGGAGCCGGGCACTATCTGTGTATAATACAGGGGGAGCCGGGCACTATCTGTGTATAATACAGGGGGAGCCGGGCACTATCTGTGTATAATACAGGGGGAGCCGGGCACTATCTGTGTATAATACAGGGGGAGCCGGGCACTATCTGTGTATAATACAGGGGGAGCCGGGCACTATCTGTGTATAATACAGGGGGAGCCGGGCACTATCTGTGTATAATACAGGGGGAGCCGGGCACTATCTGTGTATAATACAGAGCACAGGGCACTATCTGTGTATAATACAGAGCACCGGGCACTATCTGTGTATAATACAGGGGGAGCCGGGCACTATCTCTGTATAATACAGGGGGAGCCGGGCACTATCTGTGTATAATACAGGGGGAGCCGGGCACTATCTGTGTATAATACAGGGGGAGCCGGGCACTATCTGTGAATAATACAGGGGGAACCGGGCACTATCTGTGTATAATACAGGGGGAGCCGGGCACTATCTGTGTATAATACAGGGGGAGCCGGGCACTATGTGTGTATAATACAGAAGGAGCCAGGCACTATCTGTGTATAATACAGGGGGAGCCGGGCACTATCTGTGTATAATACAGAACACCGGGCACTATATGTGTATAATACAGAGCACCGGGCACTATCTGTGTATAATACAGGGGGAGCCGGGCACTATCTGTGTATAATACAGAGCACCGGGCACTATCTGTGTATAATACAGGGGGAGCCGGGCACTATCTGTGTGTAATACAGGGGGAGCCGGGCACTATCTGTGTATAATACAGAGCACCGGGCACTATCTGTGTATAATACAGGGGGAGCCGGGCTCTATCTGTGTATAATAACGGGGGAGCCGGGCACTATCTGTGTATAATACAGGGGGAGCAGGGCACTATCTGTGTATAATACAGGGGGAGCCGGGCACTATCTGTGTATAATACAGAGCACCGGGCACTATCTGTGTATAATACAGGGGGAGCCGGGCACTATCTGTGTATAATACAGGGGGAGCCGGGCACTATCTGTGTATAATACAGGGGGAGCCGGGCACTATCTGTGTATAATACAGAAGGAGCCAGGCACTATCTGTGTATAATACAGGGGGAGCCGGGCACTATCTGTGTATAATACAGAGCACCGGGCACTATCTGTGTATAATACAGGGGGAGCCGGGCACTATCTGTGTATAATACAGGGGGAGCCGGACACTATCTGTGTATAATACAGAGCACCGGGCACTATCTGTGTATAATACAGGGGGAGCCGGGCACTATCTGTGTATAATACAGGGGGAGCCGGGCACTATCTGTGTATAATACAGGGGGAGCCGGGCACTATCTGTGTATAATACAGAGCACCGGGCACTATCTGTGTATAATACAGGGGGAGCCGGGCACTATCTGTGTATAATACAGGGGGAGCCGGGCACTATCTGTGTATAATACAGAGCACCGGGCACTATCTGTGTATAATACAGGGGGAGCCGGGCACTATCTGTTTATAATACAGGGGGAGCCGGGCACTATCTGTGTATAATACAGAGCACCGGGCACTATCTGTGTATAATACAGAGCACCGGGCACTATCTGTGTATAATACAGGGGGAGACGGGCACTATCTGTGTATAATACAGAGCACCGGGCACTATCTGTGTATAATACAGGGGGAGCCGGGCACTATCTGTGTATAATACAGGGGGAGCCGGGCACTATCTGTGTATAATACGGGGGGAGCCGGGCACTATCTGTGTATAATACAGGGGGAGCCGGGCACTATCTGTGTATAATACAGGGGGAGCCGGGCACTATCTGTGTGTAATACGGGGGGAGCCGGGCACTATCTGTGTATAATACGGGGGGAGCCGGGCACTATCTGTGTATAATACGGGGGGAGCCGGGCACTATCTGTGTATAATACAGGGGGAGCCGGGCACTATCTGTGTATAATACAGGGGGAGCCGGGCACTATGTGTATAATACAGGGGGAGCCGGGCACTATGTGTATAATACAGGTGGAGCCGGGCACTATCTGTGTATAATACAGAGCACCGGGCACTATCTGTGTATAATACAGGGGGAGCCGGGCACTATCTGTGTATAATACAGGGGGAGCCGGGCACTATCTGTGTATAATACAGAGCACCGGGCACTATCTGTGTATAATACAGGGGGAGTCGGGCACTATCTGTGTATAATACAGGGGGAGCCGGGCACTATCTGTGTATAATACAGAGCACCGGGCACTATCTGTGTATAATACAGGGGGAGTCGGGCACTATCTGTGTATAATACAGGGGGAGCCGGGCACTATCTGTGTATAATACAGGGGGAGCCGGGCACTATCTGTGTATAATACAGGGGGAGCCGGGCACTATCTGTGTATAATACAGGGGGAGCCGGGCACTATCTGTGTATAATACAGGGGGAGCCGGGCACTATCTGTGTATAATACAGAGCACCGGGCACTATCTGTGTATAATACAGGGGGAGCCGGGCACTATCTGTGTATATTACAGGGGGAGCCGGGCACTATCTGTGTATAATACAGGGGGAGCCGGGCACTATCTGTGTATAATACAGGGGGAGCCGGGCACTATCTGTGTATAATACAGGGGGAGCCGGGCACTATCTGTGTATAATACAGGGGGAGCCGGGCACTATCTGTGTATAATACAGAGCACCGGGCACTATCTGTGTATAATACAGGGGGAGCCGGGCACTATCTGTGTATAATACAGGGGGAGCCGGGCACTATCTGTGTATAATACAGGAGGAGCCGGGCACTATCTGTGTATAATACAGGGGGAGCCGGGCACTATCTGTGTATAATACAGAGCACCGGGCACTATCTGTGTATAATACAGGGGGAGCCGGGCACTATCTGTGTATAATACAGGGGGAGCCGGGCACTATCTGTGTATAATACAGGGGGAGCCGGGCACTATCTGTGTATAATACAGGGGGAGCCGGGCACTATCTGTGTATAATACAGAGCACCGGGCACTATCTGTGTATAATACAGAGCACCGGGCACTATCTGTGTATAATACAGGGGGAGCCGGGCACTATCTGTGTATAATACAGGGGGAGCCGGGCACTATCTGTGTATAATACAGAGCACCGGGCACTATCTGTGTATAATACAGAGGGAGCCGGGCACTATCTGTGTATAATACAGGAGGAGCCGGGCACTATCTGTGTATAATACAGGGGGAGCTGGGCACTATCTGTGTATAATACAGGGGGAGCCGGGCACTATCTGTGTATAATACAGGGGGAGCCGGGCACTATCTGTGTATAATACAGGGGGAGCCGGGCACTATCTGTGTATAATACAGGGGGAGCCGGGCACTATCTGTGTATAATACAGGGGAGCCGGGCACTATCTGTGTATAATACAGAGCACCGGGCACTATCTGTGTATAATACAGGGGGAGCCGGGCACTATCTGTGTATAATACAGGGGGAGCCGGGCACTAACTGTGTATAATACAGGGGGAGGCGGGCACTATCTGTGTATAATACAGAGCACTGGGCACTATCTGTATATAATACAGGGGGAGCCGGGCACTATCTGTGTATAATACAGGGGGAGCCGGGCACTATCTGTGTATAATACAGGGGGAGCCGGGCACTATCTGTGTATAATACAGGGGGAGCCGGGCACTATCTGTGTATAATACAGGGGGAGCCCGGCACTATCTGTGTATAATACAGGGGGAGCCGGGCACTATCTGTGTATAATACAGAGCACAGGGCACTATCTGTGTATAATACAGAGCACCGGGCACTATCTGTGTATAATACAGGAGGAGCCGGGCACTATCTGTGTATAATACAGGAGGAGCCGGGCACTATCTGTGTATAATACAGGGGGAGCCGGGCACTATCTGTGTATAATACAGGGGGAGCCGGGCACTATCTGTGTATAATACAGAGCACCGGGCACTATCTGTGTATAATACAGGGGGAGCCGGGCACTATCTGTGTATAATACAGGGGGAGCCGGGCACTATCTGTGTATAATACAGGGGGATCCGGGCACTATCTGTGTATAATACAGGAGGAGCCGGGCACTATCTGTGTATAATACAGGGGGAGCTGGGCACTATCTGTGTATAATACAGGGGGAGCCGGGCACTATCTGTGTATAATACAGGGGGAGCCGGGCACTATCTGTGTATAATACAGGGGGAGCCGGGCACTATCTGTGTATAATACAGGGGGAGCCGGGCACTATCTGTGTATAATACAGGGGGAGCCGGGCACTATCTGTGTATAATACAGGGGGAGCCGGGCACTATCTGTGTATAATACAGGGGGAGCCGGGCACTATCTGTGTATAATACAGGGGGAGCCGGGCACTATCTGTGTATAATACAGGGGGAGCCGGGCACTATCTGTGTATAATACAGAGCACAGGGCACTATCTGTGTATAATACAGAGCACCGGGCACTATCTGTGTATAATACAGGGGGAGCCGGGCACTATCTCTGTATAATACAGGGGGAGCCGGGCACTATCTGTGTATAATACAGGGGGAGCCGGGCACTATCTGTGTATAATACAGGGGGAGCCGGGCACTATCTGTGAATAATACAGGGGGAACCGGGCACTATCTGTGTATAATACAGGGGGAGCCGGGCACTATCTGTGTATAATACAGGGGGAGCCGGGCACTATGTGTGTATAATACAGAAGGAGCCAGGCACTATCTGTGTATAATACAGGGGGAGCCGGGCACTATCTGTGTATAATACAGAACACCGGGCACTATATGTGTATAATACAGAGCACCGGGCACTATCTGTGTATAATACAGGGGGAGCCGGGCACTATCTGTGTATAATACAGAGCACCGGGCACTATCTGTGTATAATACAGGGGGAGCCGGGCACTATCTGTGTGTAATACAGGGGGAGCCGGGCACTATCTGTGTATAATACAGAGCACCGGGCACTATCTGTGTATAATACAGGGGGAGCCGGGCTCTATCTGTGTATAATAACGGGGGAGCCGGGCACTATCTGTGTATAATACAGGGGGAGCAGGGCACTATCTGTGTATAATACAGGGGGAGCCGGGCACTATCTGTGTATAATACAGAGCACCGGGCACTATCTGTGTATAATACAGGGGGAGCCGGGCACTATCTGTGTATAATACAGGGGGAGCCGGGCACTATCTGTGTATAATACAGGGGGAGCCGGGCACTATCTGTGTATAATACAGAAGGAGCCAGGCACTATCTGTGTATAATACAGGGGGAGCCGGGCACTATCTGTGTATAATACAGAGCACCGGGCACTATCTGTGTATAATACAGGGGGAGCCGGGCACTATCTGTGTATAATACAGGGGGAGCCGGACACTATCTGTGTATAATACAGAGCACCGGGCACTATCTGTGTATAATACAGGGGGAGCCGGGCACTATCTGTGTATAATACAGGGGGAGCCGGGCACTATCTGTGTATAATACAGGGGGAGCCGGGCACTATCTGTGTATAATACAGAGCACCGGGCACTATCTGTGTATAATACAGGGGGAGCCGGGCACTATCTGTGTATAATACAGGGGGAGCCGGGCACTATCTGTGTATAATACAGAGCACCGGGCACTATCTGTGTATAATACAGGGGGAGCCGGGCACTATCTGTTTATAATACAGGGGGAGCCGGGCACTATCTGTGTATAATACAGAGCACCGGGCACTATCTGTGTATAATACAGAGCACCGGGCACTATCTGTGTATAATACAGGGGGAGACGGGCACTATCTGTGTATAATACAGAGCACCGGGCACTATCTGTGTATAATACAGGGGGAGCCGGGCACTATCTGTGTATAATACAGGGGGAGCCGGGCACTATCTGTGTATAATACGGGGGGAGCCGGGCACTATCTGTGTATAATACAGGGGGAGCCGGGCACTATCTGTGTATAATACAGGGGGAGCCGGGCACTATCTGTGTGTAATACGGGGGGAGCCGGGCACTATCTGTGTATAATACGGGGGGAGCCGGGCACTATCTGTGTATAATACGGGGGGAGCCGGGCACTATCTGTGTATAATACAGGGGGAGCCGGGCACTATCTGTGTATAATACAGGGGGAGCCGGGCACTATGTGTATAATACAGGGGGAGCCGGGCACTATGTGTATAATACAGGTGGAGCCGGGCACTATCTGTGTATAATACAGAGCACCGGGCACTATCTGTGTATAATACAGGGGGAGCCGGGCACTATCTGTGTATAATACAGGGGGAGCCGGGCACTATCTGTGTATAATACAGAGCACCGGGCACTATCTGTGTATAATACAGGGGGAGTCGGGCACTATCTGTGTATAATACAGGGGGAGCCGGGCACTATCTGTGTATAATACAGAGCACCGGGCACTATCTGTGTATAATACAGGGGGAGTCGGGCACTATCTGTGTATAATACAGGGGGAGCCGGGCACTATCTGTGTATAATACAGGGGGAGCCGGGCACTATCTGTGTATAATACAGGGGGAGCCGGGCACTATCTGTGTATAATACAGGGGGAGCCGGGCACTATCTGTGTATAATACAGGGGGAGCCGGGCACTATCTGTGTATAATACAGAGCACCGGGCACTATCTGTGTATAATACAGGGGGAGCAGGGCACTATCTGTGTATAATACAGGAGGAGCCGGGCACTATCTGTGTATAATACAGGGGGAGCCGGGCACTATCTGTGTATAATACAGGGGAGCCGGGCACTATCTGTGTATAATACAGGGGGAGCCGGGCACTATCTGTGTATAATACAGGGGGAGCCGGGCACTATCTGTGTATAATACAGGAGGAGCCAGGCACTATCTGTGTATAATACAGGGGGAGCCGGGCACTATATGTGTATAATACAGGAGGAGCCGGGCACTATCTGTGTATAATACAGGGGGAGCCGGGCACTATCTGTGTATAATACAAGGGGAGCCGGGAACTATCTGTGTATAATAAATAGTACCGGGCACTATCTGTGTATAATACAGGGGGAGCCGGGCACTATCTGTGTATAATACAGGGGGAGCCGGGAACTATCTGTGTATAATACAGGGGGAGCCGGGCACTATCTGTGTATAATACAGGGGGAGCCGGGCACTATCTGTGTATAATACAGGAGGAGCCGTGCACTATCTGTGTATAATACAGGGGGATCCGGGCACTATCTGTGTATAATACAGAGCACCAGGCACTATCTGTGTATAATACAGGAGGAGCCGGGCACTATCTGTGTATAATACAGGGGGAGCCGGGCACTATCTGTGTATAATACAGGGGGAGCCGGGCACTATCTGTGTATAATACAGGGGGAGCCGGGCACTATCTGTGTATAATACAGGGGGAGCCGGGCACTATCTGTGTATAATACAGAGCACCGGGCACTATCTGTGTATAATACAGAGCACCGGGCACTATCTGTGTATAATACAGGGGGAGCCGGGCACTATCTGTGTATAATACAGAGGGAGCCGGGCACTATCTGTGTATAATACAGAGCACCAGGCACTATCTGTGTATAATACAGGAGGAGCCGGGCACTATCTGTGTATAATACAGGAGGAGCCGGGCACTATCTGTGTATAATACAGGGGGAGCCGGGCACTATCTGTGTATAATACAGGGGGAGCCGGGCACTCTCTGTGTATAATACAGGAGGAGCCGGGCACTATCTGTGTATAATACAGGGGGAGCCGGGCACTATCTGTGTGTAATACGGGGGGAGCCGGGCACTATCTGTGTATAATACGGGGGGAGCCGGGCACTATCTGTGTATAATACGGGGGGAGCCGGGCACTATCTGTGTATAATACAGGGGGAGCCGGGCACTATCTGTGTATAATACAGGGGGAGCCGGGCACTATGTGTATAATACAGGGGGAGCCGGGCACTATGTGTATAATACAGGTGGAGCCGGGCACTATCTGTGTATAATACAGAGCACCGGGCACTATCTGTGTATAATACAGGGGGAGCCGGGCAGTATCTGTGTATAATACAGGGGGAGCCGGGCACTATCTGTGTATAATACAGAGCACCGGGCACTATCTGTGTATAATACAGGGGGAGTCGGGCACTATCTGTGTATAATACAGGGGGAGCCGGGCACTATCTGTGTATAATACAGAGCACCGGGCACTATCTGTGTATAATACAGGGGGAGTCGAGCACTATCTGTGTATAATACAGGGGGAGCCGGGCACTATCTGTGTATAATACAGGGGGAGCCGGGCACTATCTGTGTATAATACAGGGGGAGCCGGGCACTATCTGTGTATAATACAGGGGGAGCCGGGCACTATCTGTGTATAATACAGGGGGAGCCAGGCACTATCTGTGTATAATACAGAGCACCGGGCACTATCTGTGTATAATACAGAGCACCGGGCACTATCTGTGTATAATACAGGGGGAGCAGGGCACTATCTGTGTATAATACAGGAGGAGCCGGGCACTATCTGTGTATAATACAGGGGGAGCCGGGCACTATCTGTGTATAATATAGGGGAGCCGGGCACTATCTGTGTATAATACAGGGGGAGCCGGGCACTATCTGTGTATAATACAGGGGGAGCCGGGCACTATCTGTGTATAATACAGGGGGAGCCGGGCACTATCTGTGTATAATACAGGAGGAGCCAGGCACTATCTGTGTATAATACAGGGGGAGCCGGGCACTATCTGTGTATAATACAGGAGGAGCCGGGCACTATCTGTGTATAATACAGGGGGAGCCGGGCACTATCTGTGTATAATACAAGGGGAGCCGGGAACTATCTGTGTATAATAAAGAGTACCGGGCACTATCTGTGTATAATACAGGGGGAGCCGGGCACTATCTGTGTATAATACAGGGGGAGCCGGGAACTATCTGTGTATAATACAGGGGGAGTCGGGCACTATCTGTGTATAATACAGAGCACCAGGCACTATCTGTGTATAATACAGGAGGAGCCGGGCACTATCTGTGTATAATACAGGGGGAGCCGGGCACTATCTGTGTATAATACAGGGGGAGCCGGGCACTATCTGTGTATAATACAGGGGGAGCCGGGCACTATCTGTGTATAATACAGAGCACCGGGCACTATCTGTGTATAATACAGGGGGAGCCGGGCACTATCTGTGTATAATACAGGGGGAGCCGGGCACTATCTGTGTATAATACAGAGCACCGGTCACTATCTGGGTATAATACAGAGCACCGGGCACTATCTGTGTATAATACAGGGGGAGCCGGGCACTATCTGTGTATAATACAGGGGGAGCCGGGCACTATCTGTGTATAATACAGAGGGAGCCGGGCACTATCTGTATAATACAGAGCACCAGGCACTATCTGTGTATAATACAGGAGGAGCCGGGCACTATCTGTGTATAATACAGGAGGAGCCGGGCACTATCTGTGTATAATACAGGGGGAGCCGGGCACTATCTGTGTATAATACAGGGGGAGCCGGGCACTATCTGTGTATAATACAGGGGGAGCCGGGCACTATCTGTGTATAATACAGAGCACCGGTCACTATCTGTGTATAATACAGAGCACCGGGCACTATCTGTGTATAATACAGGGGGAGCCGGGCACTATCTGTGTATAATACAGGGGGAGCCGGGCACTATCTGTGTATAATACAGAGGGAGCCGGGCACTATCTGTGTATAATACAGAGCACCAGGCACTATCTGTGTATAATACAGGAGGAGCCGGGCACTATCTGTGTATAATACAGGAGGAGCCGGGCACTATCTGTGTATAATACAGGTGGAGCCGGGCACTATCTGTGTATAATACAGGGGGAGCCGGGCACTCTCTGTGTATAATACAGGAGGAGCCGGGCACTATCTGTGTATAATACAGGGGGAGCCGGGCACTATCTGTGTATAATACAGGGGGAGCCGGGCACTATCTGTGTATAATACAGGAGGAGCCGGGCACTATCTGTGTATAATACAGGGGGAGCCGGGCACTATCTGTGTATAATACAGGGGGAGCCGGGCACTCTCTGTGTATAATACAGGAGGAGCCGGGCACTATCTGTGTATAATACAGGGGGAGCCGGGCACTATCTGTGTATAATACAGGGGGAGCCGGGCACTCTCTGTGTATAATACAGGGGGAGCCGGGCACTATCTGTGTATAATACAGGGGGAGCCAGGCACTCTCTGTGTATAATACAGGGGGAGCCGGGCACTATCTGTGTATAATACAGGGGGAGCCGGGCAATATCTGTGTATAATACAGGGGGAGCCGGGCACTATCTGTGTATAATACAGGGGCAGCCGGGCACTATCTGTGTATAATACAGGGGGAGCCGGGCACTCTCTGTGTATAATACAGGGGGAGCCGGGCACTATCTGTGTATAATACAGGGGGAGCCGGGCACTATCTGTGTATAATACAGGGGGTGCCAGGCACTATCTGTGTATAATACAGAGCACCGGGCACTATCTGTGTATAATACAGGGGGAGCCGGGCACTATCTGTGTATAATACAGGGGGAGCCGGGCACTATCTGTGTATAATACAGGGGGAGCCGGGCACTATCTGTGTATAATACAGGGGGAGCTGGGCACTATCTGTGTATAATACAGGGGGAGCCGGGCACTATCTGTGTATAATACAGGAGGAGCCGGGCACTATCTGGGTATAATACAGGGGGAGCCGGGCACTATCTGTGTATAATACAGGGGGAGCCGGGCACTATCTGTGTGTAATACGGGGGGAGCCGGGCACTATCTGTGTATAATACGGGGGGAGCCGGGCACTATCTGTGTATAATACAGGGGGAGCCGGGCACTATCTGTGTATAATACAGGGGGAGCCGGGCACTATGTGTATAATACAGGGGGAGCCGGGCACTATGTGTATAATACAGGTGGAGCCGGGCACTATCTGTGTATAATACAGAGCACCGGGCACTATCTGTGTATAATACAGGGGGAGCCGGGCACTATCTGTGTATAATACAGGGGGAGCCGGGCACTATCTGTGTATAATACAGAGCACCGGGCACTATCTGTGTATAATACAGGGGGAGTCGGGCACTATCTGTGTATAATACAGGGGGAGCCGGGCACTATCTGTGTATAATACAGAGCACCGGGCACTATCTGTGTATAATACAGGGGGAGTCGAGCACTATCTGTGTATAATACAGGGGGAGCCGGGCACTATCTGTGTATAATACAGGGGGAGCCGGGCACTATCTGTGTATAATACAGGGGGAGCCGGGCACTATCTGTGTATAATACAGGGGGAGCCGGGCACTATCTGTGTATAATACAGGGGGAGCCAGGCACTATCTGTGTATAATACAGAGCACCGGGCACTATCTGTGTATAATACAGAGCACCGGGCACTATCTGTGTATAATACAGGGGGAGCAGGGCACTATCTGTGTATAATACAGGAGGAGCCGGGCACTATCTGTGTATAATACAGGGGGAGCCGGGCACTATCTGTGTATAATATAGGGGAGCCGGGCACTATCTGTGTATAATACAGGGGGAGCCGGGCACTATCTGTGTATAATACAGGGGGAGCCGGGCACTATCTGTGTATAATACAGGGGGAGCCGGGCACTATCTGTGTATAATACAGGAGGAGCCAGGCACTATCTGTGTATAATACAGGGGGAGCCGGGCACTATATGTGTATAATACAGGAGGAGCCGGGCACTATCTGTGTATAATACAGGGGGAGCCGGGCACTATCTGTGTATAATACAAGGGGAGCCGGGAACTATCTGTGTATAATAAAGAGTACCGGGCACTATCTGTGTATAATACAGGGGGAGCCGGGCACTATCTGTGTATAATACAGGGGGAGCCGGGAACTATCTGTGTATAATACAGGGGGAGTCGGGCACTATCTGTGTATAATACAGAGCACCAGGCACTATCTGTGTATAATACAGGAGGAGCCGGGCACTATCTGTGTATAATACAGGGGGAGCCGGGCACTATCTGTGTATAATACAGGGGGAGCCGGGCACTATCTGTGTATAATACAGGGGGAGCCGGGCACTATCTGTGTATAATACAGGGGGAGCCGGGCACTATCTGTGTATAATACAGAGCACCGGGCACTATCTGTGTATAATACAGGGGGAGCCGGGCACTATCTGTGTATAATACAGGGGGAGCCGGGCACTATCTGTGTATAATACAGAGCACCGGTCACTATCTGTGTATAATACAGAGCACCGGGCACTATCTGTGTATAATACAGGGGGAGCCGGGCACTATCTGTGTATAATACAGGGGGAGCCGGGCACTATCTGTGTATAATACAGAGGGAGCCGGGCACTATCTGTGTATAATACAGAGCACCAGGCACTATCTGTGTATAATACAGGAGGAGCCGGGCACTATCTGTGTATAATACAGGAGGAGCCGGGCACTATCTGTGTATAATACAGGGGGAGCCGGGCACTATCTGTGTATAATACAGGGGGAGCCGGGCACTCTCTGTGTATAATACAGGAGGAGCCGGGCACTATCTGTGTATAATACAGGGGGAGCCGGGCACTATCTGTGTATAATACAGGGGGAGCCGGGCACTATCTGTGTATAATACAGGAGGAGCCGGGCACTATCTGTGTATAATACAGGGGGAGCCGGGCACTATCTGTGTATAATACAGGGGGAGCCGGGCACTCTCTGTGTATAATACAGGAGGAGCCGGGCACTATCTGTGTATAATACAGGGGGAGCCGGGCACTATCTGTGTATAATACAGGGGGAGCCGGGCACTCTCTGTGTATAATACAGGGGGAGCCGGGCACTATCTGTGTATAATACAGGGGGAGCCGGGCACTATCTGTGTATAATACAGGGGGAGCCGGGCACTATCTGTGTATAATACAGGGGCAGCCGGGCACTATCTGTGTATAATACAGGGGGAGCCGGGCACTCTCTGTGTATAATACAGGGGGAGCCGGGCACTATCTGTGTATAATACAGGGGGAGCCGGGCACTATCTGTGTATAATACAGGGGGAGCCAGGCACTATCTGTGTATAATACAGAGCACCGGGCACTATCTGTGTATAATACAGGGGGAGCCGGGCACTATCTGTGTATAATACAGGGGGAGCCGGGCACTATCTGTGTATAATACAGGGGGAGCCGGGCACTATCTGTGTATAATACAGGGGGAGCTGGGCACTATCTGTGTATAATACAGGGGGAGCCGGGCACTATCTGTGTATAATACAGGAGGAGCCGGGCACTATCTGTGTATAATACAGGGGGAGCCGGGCACTATATGTGTATAATACAGGAGGAGCCGGGCACTATCTGTGTATAATACAGGGGGAGCCGGGCACTATCTGTGTATAATACAGGGGGAGCCGGGCACTATGTGTGTATAATACAGGGGGAGCCGGGCACTATGTGTGTATAATACAGGGGGAGCCGGGCACTATCTGTGTATAATACAGGGGGAGCCGGGCACTATCTGTGTATAATACAGGGGGAGCCGGGCACTATCTGTGTATAATACATGGGGAGCCGGGCACTATCTGTGTATAATACAGGGGGAGCCAGGCACTATCTGTGTATAATACAGGGGGAGCCGGGCACTATCTGTGTATAATACAGGGGGAGCCGGGCACTATGTGTATAATACAGGGGGAGCCGGGCACTATCTGTGTATAATACAGGGGGAGCCGGGCACTATCTGTGTATAATACAGAGCACCGGGCACTATCTGTGTATAATACAGGGGGAGCCGGGCACTATCTGTGTATAATACAGAGCACCGGGCACTATCTGTGTATAATACAGGGAGCCGGGAACTATCTGTGTATAATACAGGGGGAGCCGGGCACTATCTGTGTATAATACAGGGGGAGCCGGGCACTATCTGTGTATAATACAGGGGGAGCCGGGCACTATCTGTGTATAATACAGGGGGAGCCGGGCACTATCTGTGTATAATACAGGGGGAGCCGGGCACTATCTGTGTATAATACAGGGGGAGCCGGGCACTATCTGTGTATAATACAGGGGGAGCCGGGCACTATCTGTGTAT
>NW_026968410.1:0-96809 GCF_028390025.1 Pseudophryne corroboree
ACACATTACAGCAGGTAGAGCCCCCTTTTACACATTATGGCAGGCAGAGCTTCCATTTACACATTACAGCAGGTAGAGCCCCCTTTTACACATTACGGCAGGTAGAGCCCCCTTTTACACATTATGGCAGGCAGAGCTTCCATTTACACATTACGGCAGGTAGAGCCCACTTTTACACATTACAGCAGGTAGAGTTCCCTTTTTACCCATTACGGCAGGCAGAGCTTCCATTTACACATTATGGCAGGCAGAGTTCCCTTTTTACACATTACAGCAGGTAGAGTTCCCTTTTTACACATTACGGCAGGTAGAGCTTCCATTTACACATTATGGCAGGCAGAGTTCCCTTTTTACACATTACGGCAGGCAGAGTTCCCTTTTTACACATTACGGCAGGCAGAGCTTCCATTTACACAGCACGACAGGTAGAGCCCTCTTTTACAGCAACAACAAGACAAGAATGACAGTTTAAAAAAAATGCCCTGAAACTGACAGGGGGGGGGCACGTGCCTTGATGTGCCCCCCCCATCCATTCCCACCCCCCTGAATCCACCACTGCAGCTCCCTGCAACCCTGTCACCCATGAGGGTTTCTGATGAGGGTGTGAGCTGCCCCCCTGCCCACATTAATTTCATTCACTCTACAACCCCCCTCCCCCTCACCTGGGTCCATGTGCCCCGTGCAGAGGCTCCGGTGCTGCTGCGGAGGCTGCTTCCTGGGAGAGGGCAGAGGAGGGAGAGTGCGCTGTCCAAATCACTTGGCACTGCCCCCGGCGGGGTAACGAAGGAGATCACCGCGCTGCTCAACTGCTGCTC
Source organism: Pseudophryne corroboree (assembly GCF_028390025.1). NCBI lineage: Eukaryota > Metazoa > Chordata > Amphibia > Anura > Myobatrachidae > Pseudophryne > Pseudophryne corroboree. Next base: position 816 of record NW_026968410.1, read on the forward strand.
CAGATCACCGCACGGCTGCACAAGGCTCTGCCCGGTGGGGTAACGTAGGAAGTCACCGAGTGGCTGCTGCTGGGGTCAGGCACCCACCACCAGCAGCGCGGAGACAGGGATGAGGAGAGCGAGGTGATCACAGATGTCGCTGCATATAAGTGATTGGACCAGCGGATCCTGCACTGGATCCGCTGTCCAATCACATCTGCCCCTGTCAACGAGGCACTTACAATAGTGCCGCTTTCTCCACTTTTTTCAATGGGCCCCCCGCGTTATCCCCATCCTGTTGTCAACGGGAGGCACTGCTATCAGTGCCTCCTAAACTATGTAAATGTATTAAAATTATTAGAATAATATAACGAAGATACTTATGACACAGAATATACCTCCTACCTCCCCTACCTCCCCTGACCGCATGTCCCTGATTGCATTATGTCTACCTCCCCTCAATCTAAAGGTTTAATCTGGAGTTATAAGGAGATAAGACACAGTGATCCCTATGGCTGCATGCATTGTAAATAAGGTTTCTCGCGGCCACTTACAGTATATGGAACCTCTAGTAAAACACATCCTGAGAAATATCAGAGACTTTTCAGCAAGTAGATCTCATTTACACCTGGATGTCAGTCATGTTCATGACACGCCCATCAGATGTACAGGACACACACATAGAGGTGTTACTGTCAAATCTCTCTGACAGGCTTTATCAACAGTGGGTAAGTGTGCTCCCGCAGTGCCGTAACTAGGTATTTTAGTGCTGTGTGAAGAAACGGCATCGGCGCCATACCCCTGTGCAAGACAGGAGCAGTGCGTGCCGCAGGGGAGCGAAAAATATATAGGGGTGTGGCTTCATGGGGAAGGGGCGTGGCCACAAAATAATGCCAATTCATACTACGGTGCATAGTATTCTCCATTGTTCAAATTACGCTGCACAGTAGTGCCACTACACCAGGTAGAGCCCCTTTTTAAACATTATGGCAGATGGCGTGCCTATTTACACATTACAGCAGACAGCGTCCTCCTTTTTACACATTACGGCAGACAGCGTCCCCTTTTTACACATTACGGCAGACAGCGTCCCCCTTATTACACATTACAGCAGACAGCGTCCCCTTTTTACACATTACGGCAGACAGCGTCCCCCTTATTACACATTACAGCAGATGGCATCCCCCTTATTACACATTACGGCAGACAGCGTCCCCTTTTTGTACACATTACGGCAGACAGCATCCCCCTTTTTCCACATTACGGCAGACAGCATCCCCCTTATTACACATTACAGCAGACAGCGTCCCACATTATACACATTACGGCCGTCAATCCCCCTTATTACACATTACGGCAGGCAGCATCCCCCTTTTTACACGTTAAGGCAGACAGCGTCCCCTTTTTACACATTACGGCAGACAGCGTCCCCCTTATTACACATTACAGCAGACAGCGTCCCCTTTTTACACATTACGGCAGACAGTGTCCCCTTTTTACACATTACGGCAGACAGCGTCCCCCTTATTACACATTACAGCAGACAGCATCCCCTTATTACACATTACGGCAGACAGCGTCCCCTTTTTGTACACATTATGGCAGACAGCATCCCCCTTTTTACACATTATGGCAGACAGCGTCCCTTTTTACACATTGCGGCTGACGGCGTCCCACGTTATACACATTACGGCAGACAGTCCCCTTTTTGTACACATTACGGCAGCCAGACCCCCTTTTTACACATTGCGGCAGAAAGACACGAGAGAGAGAGAGACAGAAAGAGAGAGAGAGAGAGAGAGCTATATACTTACCATCTCTCACGCTCCTCGTGCTGGCAGAGATCCCGGGCAGCCACAGGGGAGAAGGAGGAGGAGGGAGGGGGACTTGAGCCGCAGCAGCGCTATGTCATTGGTAGCGGCGCCGCTGCAGTACTCCCCTCTCCTTCCGCATTGGCTGACCGGCGCTGCTGAGAATGCTGAGATGAGGGAAGAGCATCCCAGCATTCACAGCAGCGCCGGGCAGCCAGTACAGAAGGAGAGGGGAGTGCTGCGGCGGCGCCGCTACCAATGACATAGTGCTGCTGCGGCTCAAGTCCCCCTCCTCCTCTGCCTCCGGCGCTGCTCTCCCTCCAGCGCGGTGCACGGCACCCAGCAGAGGCGGCATGTAATGAGTCAATTTCACTCATTACATGCCGCTGGCCGTGCGCCCTCAGTCTAACTGCGCTGTGTGCCAGGCACACCTGGCACATAGGTAGTTACGGTGCTCTGTGCTCCCGGCCCTGGCAGGCCCTCTGGGTATATGTGTGATACTGGGTAATCATAGCTCCGCCCCCGTTATACAGTGCCTGTTTTCTATGCACTGTCTTGCGGATGCAGGGCCATGATGACGTGATCGTGATGCCACGTTCCTGGACAGCCCACATCCCCATCCAGCCATGCCCCTGGACCACCCACATTGCCACTGGCCACGCCTTCATTGGCATATCATGCTGCCACCTCCTGGAGGCACCTATGCTGTACACCAGAGGTTCTCAAACTCGGTCCTCGGGAGCCCACACAGTGCATGTTTTGCAGGTAACCCAGCAGGTGCACAGGTGTATTAATTACTCACTGACACATTTTAAAAGGTCCACAGGTGGAGCTAATTATTTCACTTGCGATTCTGTGAGGAGACCTGCAAAACATGCACTGTGTGGGCCCCCGAGGACCGAGTTTGAGAACCTCTGCTGTACACACTACAGGTTGAGTCTCCCATATGCAAAATGCTTGGGGCCAGAAGATGGTGGGATTTGGGATATTTCCGCAGGCGCCAGATGGTGCGCACAATGTTGTAAGAGAGGTAACGTAGACATTAAGCAGCCTACACAGAGAGCGCAGTAAGTAGCCAGTTTCCAGGCGTCCAGTCACTTAGGGCGGGATGTAATAAAGGGAAAATGTGGTAAAATCCCTGTTTTCTGGGTTTTTACCACATTTTCACATGTACTAACCCCCAGCCGCCGGGTTTTCGCCGCCCTGAGTATCGCCATCTTTTGATGGTGATACCCTATAGAAGCCTATGGGCTTCTTTCCACCAGCCGCCACATCCTGCCGCCTCCGCCGACCCGCTGATGCCTCCCGCCCTCCCCGCTGGCATACCAGCCCAGGTCCCGGAAGCCAAACTCCTCCTCCCCCTAGCAACACAACCAGAGGTCTTTCCGGCTGCAGGGAGGAGGCACCGGGCAAAGTCTGCTGCTGCTTCCCAGCCTGTGAGGAGATGGCGACCCCAGGGAGGTGATGGGAGAACCCACGCACACCACCTCACAGGTATCGCGGGAGGCCTCCGTCACCGCATTGCGATGTTAATCGCACATGTTAGTACATATGAAACTAGCATCGCTGCGGTAGGCGGTGAGGGTCGGCGATGTATGATAATACATTCCTCCCTTAGACATTGCACTGTGAGGAATACAGCCGGCCAGCTGACACCCCTGCACGGACGCCCTAATTCCGTAACAGTATGTGAGCGGTGTTCCATCGACAGCTGATTCTCTCGCGATCTATCTCGCTGTCCACATTCCACTGTATATATTTATTTTACGCCTTATAAACGCACCTGATTTTTGACATTGCGAGAGTGTAAGCGGAGTAATGATCCGGGGCAGAACGCTGACTGGGAACCGCGGCTTACGTATCTCCGCGTCAGACAATGGACATATAATCCGTGTACATGTGAGCTTGTCTGGCACCAGCGCTAAAGACATGTAATTATGTAACAAGTGATATAACGCACTCTTAATAAGAGTTACCTGCATGGAATGGGAGAGCCCGGCTGTAATCTGCCCCCGTCACCTGTCTAATAGGTGTGTGTGGGGGGAGGGGGGGGGGGGGGGCGCTGTTGTGCGGCTAATTGCAGGATTGTGTTTCAGCAACATATTATTGTGTGTTCTGTGTAACCCCTCAGGAAGGAAGCCTTCACACAGCAAGTGACAGCAATTAGCCTCTGAGCTCATGCAATTAAACAGTTAAATACTATGAAATGGATGGGGCATTACAGAGGCCCCCTCCCTGACAAACGCGGGATCATTGTGCGCACTAAACGCTCCTCATTCACTGCGGGAGGCAGAAAGGTCATAGCTCATTATGTATTAGGAAACACACAGGTATCTAATGGCCTCCAACAACACAACAATTAGGTTCCACCTCTGTGTGGAGACAACATATTGTGGCTGCGGCAATAATTACACTATGAGATCTGGTGATATCACAGAGACGGACAAGACCACGGCGGCTCACCTCCATTCCCAGCCTAATGCCTCATTGTGTGACGGGGAAACAACAACCTCACTGCAGCTTTCTACACTCAACGTCTAACACACAAACCTCACACCTCCTCCATTCCGCACACTAACATTATACCTCCATTCCCAGCCTAATGCCTCATTGTGTGACGGGGAAACAACAACCTCACTGCAGCTTTCTACACTCAACGTCCAACACACAAACCTCACACCTCCTCCATTCCGCACGCTAACATTATACCTCCATTCCCAGCCTAATGCCTCATTGTGTGACGGGGAAACAACAACCTCACTGCAGCTTTCTACACTCAACGTCCAACACACAAACCTCACACCTCCTCCATTCCGCACGCTAACATTATACCTCCATTCCCAGCCTAATGCCTCATTGTGTGACGGGGAAACAACAACCTCACTGCAGCTTTCTACACTCAACGTCCAACACACAAACCTCACACCTCCTCCATTCCGCACGCTAACATTATACCTCCATTCCCAGCCTAATGCCTCATTGTGTGACGGGGAAACAACAACCTCACTGCAGCTTTCTACACTCAACGTCCAACACACAAACCTCACACCTCCTCCATTCCGCACGCTAACATTATACCTCCATTCCCAGCCTAATGCCTCATTGTGTGACGGGGAAACAACAACCTCACTGCAGCTTTCTACACTCAACGTCCAACACACAAACCTCACACCTCCTCCATTCCGCACGCTAACATTATACCTCCATTCCCAGCCTAATGCCTCATTGTGTGACGGGGAAACAACAACCTCACTGCAGCTTTCTACAATCAACGTCCAACACACAAACCTCACACCTCCTCCATTCCGCACGCTAACATTATACCTCCATTCCCAGCCTAATGCCTCATTGTGTGACGGGGAAACAACAACCTCACTGCAGCTTTCTACACTCAACGTCCAACACACAAACCTCACACCTCCTCCATTCCGCACGCTAACATTATACCTCCATTCCCAGCCTAATGCCTCATTGTGTGATGGGGAAACAACAACCTCACTGCAGCTTTCTACACTCAACGTCCAACACACAAACCTCACACCTCCTCCATTCCGCACGCTAACATTATACCTCCATTCACAGCCTAATGCCTCATTGTGTGATGGGGAAACAACAATCTCACTGCAGCTTTCTACACTCAACGTCCAACACACAAACCTCACACCTCCTCCATTCCGCACGCTAACATTATACCTCCATTCACAGCCTAATGCCTCATTGTGTGATGGGGAAACAACAATCTCACTGCAGCTTTCTACACTCAATGTCCAACACACAAACCTCACACCTCCTCCATTACGCACGCTAACATTATACCTCCATTCACAGCCTAATGCCTCATTGTGTGATGGGGAAACAACAACCTCACTGCAGCTTTCTACACTCAACGTCCAACACACAAACCTCACACCTCCTCCATTCCGCACGCTAACATTATACCTCCATTCACAGCCTAATGCCTCATTGTGTGACGGGGAAACAACAACCTCACTGCAGCTTTCTACACTCAACGTCCAACACACAAACCTCACACCTCCTCCATTCCTCACGCTAACATTATACCTCCATTCACAGCCTAATGCCTCATTGTGTGACGGGGAAACAACAACCTCACTGCAGCTTTCTACACTCAACGTCCAACACACAAACCTCACACCTCCTCCATTCCGCACGCTAACATTATACCTCCATTCACAGCCTAATGCCTCATTGTGTGATGGGGAAACAACAATCTCACTGCAGCTTTCTACACTCAACGTCCAACACACAAACCTCACACCTCCTCCATTCCGCACGCTAACATTATACCTCCATTCACAGCCTAATGCCTCATTGTGTGACGGGGAAACAACAACCTCACTGCAGCTTTCTACACTGAACGTCCAACACACAAACCTCACACCTCCTCCATCCCGCACGCTAACATTATACCTCCATTCCCAGCCTAATGCCTCATTGTGTGATGGGGAAACAACAATCTCACTGCAGCTTTCTACACTCAACGTCCAACACACAAACCTCACACCTCCTCCATTCGCACGCTAACATTATACCTCCATTCACAGCCTAATGCCTCATTGTGTGACGGGGAAACAACAACCTCACTGCAGCTTTCTACACTGAACGTCCAACACACAAACCTCACACCTCCTCCATTCCGCACGCTAACATTATACCTCCATTCCCAGCCTAATGCCTCATTGTGTGATGGGGAAACAACAATCTCACTGCAGCTTTCTACACTCAACGTCCAACACACAAACCTCACACCTCCTCCATTCCGCACGCTAACATTATACCTCCATTCACAGCCTAATGCCTCATTGTGTGACGGGGAAACAACAACCTCACTGCAGCTTTCTACACTCAACGTCCAACACACAAACCTCACACCTCCTCCATTCCGCACGCTAACATTATACCTCCATTCACAGCCTAATGCCTCATTGTGTGACGGGGAAACAACAACCTCACTGCAGCTTTCTACACTCAACGTCCAACACACAAACCTCACACCTCCTCCATTCCGCACGCTAACATTATACCTCCATTCACAGCCTAATGCCTCATTGTGTGACGGGGAAACAACAACCTCACTGCAGCTTTCTACACTCAACGTCCAACACACAAACCTCACACCTCCTCCATTCCGCACGCTAACATTATACCTCCATTCACAGCCTAATGCCTCATTGTGTGACGGGGAAACAACAACCTCACTGCAGCTTTCTACACTCAACGACCAACACACAAACCTCACACCTCCTCCATTCCGCACGCTAACATTATACCTCCATTCACAGCCTAATGCCTCATTGTGTGACTGGGAAACAACAACCTCACTGCAGCTTTCTACACTAAACGTCCAACACACAACCTCACACCTCCTCCATTCCGCACGCTAACATTATACCTCCTCTATTACAAAAGCTCACATTATAACTCCTCTATTACACACTCTCACATTATACCTCCACTATTACACACTCTCACATTATACTTCTGCTATTACACACTCTCACATTATACCTCCTCTATTACACACTCTCACATTATACCTCCTCTATTACACACTCTCACATTATACTTCTGCTATTACACACTCTCACATTATACCTCCGCTGTTACACACTCTCACATTATACCTCCGCTATTACACACTCTCACATTATACCTCCTCTATTACACACTCTCACATTATACCTCCTCTATTACACACTCTCACATTATACCTCCTGTATTACACACTCTCACATTATACCTCCTCTATTACACACTCTCACATTATACCTCCTCTATTACACACTCTCACATTATACCTCCGCTATTACACACTCTTACATTATACCTCCGCTATTCCACACTCTCAGATTACACTTCTACTATTACACACTCTCACATTATACCTCCGCTATTACACACTCTCACATTATACCTCCGCTATTACACACTCTCACATTATACCTCCGCTATTACACACTCTCACATTATACCTCCTGTATTACACACTCTCACATTATACCTCCTCTATTACACAGTCTCACATTATACCTCCACTATTACACACTCTCACATTACACTTCTACTATTACAATACACACTCTCACATTATACCTCCGCTATTACACACTCTCACATTATACCTCCGCTATTACACACTCTCACATTATACCTCCGCTATTACACACTCTCACATTATAATTCCTCTATTACACACTCTCACATTATACCTCCACTATTACACACTCTCACATTATACTTCTACTATTACACACTCTCACATTATACCTCCGCTATTACACACTCTCACATTATACCTCCTCTATTACACACTCTCACATTATACCTCCTCTATTACACACTCTCACATTATACCTCCTGTATTACACACTCTCACATTATACCTCCTCTATTACACACTCTCACATTATACCTCCGCTATTCCACACTCTCAGATTATACCTCCTCTATTACACACTCTCACATTATACCTCCGCTATTACACACTCTCACATTATACCTCCTCTATTACACACTCTCATATTATACTTCTGCTATTACACACTCTCACATTATACCTCCTCTATTACACACTCTCACATTATATCTCCGCTATTATACACTCTCACATTATATACCTCCTCTATTACACACTCTCACATTATACCTCCGCTATTACACCTTCTCACATTATACCTCCTCTATTACACACTCTCACATTATACCTCCGCTATTACACACTCTCACATTATACCTCCTTTATTACACACTCTCACTTTATACCTCCTCTATTCCGCATGCTAACATTATACCTCCGCTATTACACACTCTCACATTATACCTCCTCTATTTCACACTCTCACATTATACCTCCGCTATTACACACTCTCACATTATACCTCCTTTATTACAAACTCTCACATTATACCTCCTCTATTCCGCACGCTAACATTATACCTCCTCTATTACACACTCTCACATTAAACCTCCTTTATTACACACTCTCACATTATACCTCCTCTATTACACACTCTTACATTATACCTCCTCTATTACACACTCTCACATTATACCTGCTCTATTCCGCACGCTAACATTATACCTCCTCTATTACACACTCTCACATTAAACCTCCTCTATTACACACTCTCACATTATACCTCCTCTATTACACACTCTTACATTAAACCTCCTCTATTACACACTCTCACATTATACCTGCTCTATTCCACACGCTAACATTATACCTCCTCTATTACACACTCTCACATTATACCTGCTCTATTCCACACGCTAACATTATACCTCCTCTATTACACACTCTCACATTATACCTCCTCTATTACACACTTTCACATTAAACCTCCTCTATTACACACTCTCACATTATACCTCCTCTATTACACACTCTTACATTATACCTCCTCTATTACACACTCTCACATTATACCTGCTCTATTCCACACGCTAACATTATACCTCCTCTATTACACACTCTCACATTATACCTCCACTATTACACACTTTCACATGAAACCTCCTCTATTACACACTCTCACATTATACCTCCTTTATTACACACTCTCACATTATACCTCCTCTATTACACACTCTCACATTATACCTCCACTATTACACACTTTCACATTAAACCTCCTCTATTACACACTCTCACATTATACCTCCTCTATTACACACTCTCACATTATACCTCCTCTATTACACACTCTCACATTATACCTCCTCTATTACACACTTTCACATTAAACCTCCTCTATTACACACTCTCACATTATACCTCCTCTATTCCGCACGCTAACATTATACCTCCTCTATTACACACTCTCACATTATACCTCCGCTATTACACACTCTCACATTATACCTCCGCTATTACACACTCTCACATTATACCTCCTCTATTACACACTTTTACATTATACCTCCTCTATTACACACTCTCACATTATACCACCACTATTACACACTCTCACATTATACTTCTACTATTACACACTCTCACATTATACCTCCGCTATTACACACTCTCACATTATACCTCCGCTATTACACACTCTCACATTATACCTCCTCTATTACACACTCTCACATTATACCTCCTGTATTACACACTCTCACATTATACCTCCTCTATTACACACTCTCACATTATACCTCCGCTATTCCACACTCTCAGATTATACCTCCTCTTTTACATACTCTCACATTATACCTCCGCTATTACACACTCTCACATTATACCTCCTCTATTACACACTTTCACATTAAACCTCCTCTATTCCGCACGCTAACATTATACCTCCTCTATTCCGCACGCTAACATTATACCTCCACTATTACACACTCTCACATTATACCTCCTCTATTCCGCACGCTAACATTATACCTCCACTATTACACACTCTCACATTAAACCTCCTCTATTCCGCATGCTAACTTTATACCTCCTCTATTACACACTCTCACATTATACCTCCTCTATTCTGCACGCTAACATTATACCTCCTCTATTTCACACTCTCACATTATACCTCCTCTATTACACACTCTCACATTATACCTCCACTATTACACACTCTCACATTATACCTCCTCTATTACACGCTCTCACATTATACCTCCTCTATTCCGCATGCTAACATTATACCTCCTCTATTACACACTCTCACATTATACCTCCTCTATTCCGCACGCTAACATTATACCTCCTCTATTTCACACTCTCACATTATACCTCCTCTATTACACACTCTCACATTATACCTCCGCTATTACACACTCTCACATTATACCTCCGCTATTACACACTCTCACATTATACATCCTCTATTACACACTCTCACATTATACCTCCTGTATTACACACTCTCACATTATACCTCCTCTATTACACACTCTCACATTATACCTCCGCTATTCCACACTCTCAGATTATACCTCCTCTATTACACACTCTCACATTATACCTCCGCTATTACACACTCTCACATTATACCTCCGCTATTCCACACTCTCAGATTATACCTCCTCTTTTACACACTCTCACATTATACCTCCGCTATTACACACTCTCACATTATACCTCCTCTATTACACACTTTCACATTAAACCTCCTCTATTCCGCACGCTAACATTATACCTCCTCTATTCCGCACGCTAACATTATACCTCCACTATTACACACTCTCACATTAAACCTCCTCTATTCCGCATGCTAACATTATACCTCCTGTATTACACACTCTCACATTATACCTCCTCTATTACACACTCTCACATTATACCTCCTCTATTCCGCACGCTAACATTATACCTCCTCTATTACACACTCTCACATTATACCTCCGCTATTACACACTCTCACATTATACCTCCGCTATTACACACTCTCACATTATACCTCCTCTATTCCGCACGCTAACATTATACCTCCTCTATTACACACTCTCACATTATACCTCCGCTATTACACACTCTCACATTATACCTCCGCTATTACACACTCTCACATTATACCTCCTCTATTCCGCACGCTAACATTATACCTCCTCTATTACACACTTTCACATGAAACCTCCTCTATTACACACTCTCACATTATACCTCCTTTATTACACACTCTCACATTATACCTCCTCTATTACACACTCTCACATTATACCTCCACTATTACACACTTTCACATTAAACCTCCTCTATTACACACTCTCACATTATACCTCCTCTATTACACACTCTCACATTATACCTCCTCTATTACACACTCTCACATTATACCTCCTCTATTCCGCACGCTAACATTATACCTCCTCTATTACACACTCTCACATTATACCTCCGCTATTACACACTCTCACATTATACCTCCGCTATTACACACTCTCACATTATACCTCCTCTATTACACACTTTTACATTATACCTCCTCTATTACACACTCTCACATTATACCACCACTATTACACACTCTCACATTATACTTCTACTATTACACACTCTCACATTATACCTCCGCTATTACACACTCTCACATTATACCTCCGCTATTACACACTCTCACATTATACCTCCTCTATTACACACTCTCACATTATACCTCCTGTATTACACACTCTCACATTATACCTCCTCTATTACACACTCTCACATTATACCTCCGCTATTCCACACTCTCAGATTATACCTCCTCTTTTACACACTCTCACATTATACCTCCGCTATTACACACTCTCACATTATACCTCCTCTATTACACACTTTCACATTAAACCTCCTCTATTCCGCACGCTAACATTATACCTCCTCTATTCCGCACGCTAACATTATACCTCCACTATTACACACTCTCACATTATACCTCCTCTATTCCGCACGCTAACATTATACCTCCTGTATTACACACTCTCACATTATACCTCCGCTATTACACACTCTCACATTAAACCTCCTCTATTCCGCATGCTAACTTTATACCTCCTCTATTACACACTCTCACATTATACCTCCTCTATTCTGCACGCTAACATTATACCTCCTCTATTTCACACACTCACATTTTACCTCCTCTATTACACACTCTCACATTATACCTCCTCTATTACACGCTCTCACATTATACCTCCTCTATTCCGCATGCTAACATTATACCTCCTCTATTACACACTCTCACATTATACCTCCTCTATTCCGCACGCTAACATTATACCTCCTCTATTTCACACTCTCACATTATACCTCCTCTATTACACACTCTCACATTATACCTCCGCTATTACACACTCTCACATTATACATCCTCTATTACACACTCTCACATTATACCTCCTGTATTACACACTCTCACATTATACCTCCTCTATTACACACTCTCACATTATACCTCCGCTATTCGACACTCTTAGATTATACCTCCTCTATTACACACTCTCACATTATACCTCCGCTATTACACACTCTCACATTATACCTCCGCTATTCCACACTCTCAGATTATACCTCCTCTTTTACACACTCTCACATTATACCTCCTCTATTACACACTCTCACATTATACCTCCTCTATAACACACTCTCACATTATACCTCCTCTATTCCGCACGCTAACATTATACCTCCTCTATTACACACTCTCACATTATACCTCCGCTATTACACACTCTCACATTATACCTCCGCTATTACACACTCTCACATTATACCTCCGCTATTACACACTCTCACATTATACCTCCGCTATTACACACTCTCACATTATACCTCCTCTATTCCGCACGCTAACATTATACCTCCTCTATTACACACTCTCACATTATACCTCCGCTATTACACACTCTCACATTATACCTCCTCTATTACACACTCTCACATTATACCTCCGCTATTCCACACTCTCAGATTATACCTCCTCTTTTACACACTCTCACATTATACCTCCGCTATTACACACTCTCACATTATACCTCCTCTATTACACACTTTCACATTAAACCTCCTCTATTCCGCACGCTAACATTATACCTCCTCTATTCCGCACGCTAACATTATACCTCCACTATTACACACTCTCACATTATACCTCCTCTATTCCGCACGCTAACATTATACCTCCTGTATTACACACTCTCACATTATACCTCCGCTATTACACACTCTCACATTAAACCTCCTCTATTCCGCATGCTAACTTTATACCTCCTCTATTACACACTCTCACATTATACCTCCTCTTTTTCACACTCTCACATTATACCTCCTCTATTACACACTCTCACATTATACCTCCTCTATTACACGCTCTCACATTATACCTCCTCTATTCCGCATGCTAACATTATACCTCCTCTATTACACACTCTCACATTATACCTCCTCTATTCCGCACGCTAACATTATACCTCCTCTATTTCACACTCTCACATTATACCTCCTCTATTACACACTCTCACATTATACCTCCTGTATTACACACTCTCACATTATACCTCCTCTATTACACACTCTCACATTATACCTCCGCTATTCCACACTCTTAGATTATACCTCCTATATTACACACTCTCACATTATACCTCCGCTATTACACACTCTCAGATTATACCTCCTCTTTTACACACTCTCACATTATACCTCCGCTATTACACACTCTCACATTATACCTCCTCTATTACACACTCTCACATTATACCTCCTCTATTCCGCACGCTAACATTATACCTCCTCTATTACACACTCTCACATTATACCTCCGCTATTACACACTCTCACATTATACCTCCTCTATTACACACTCTCACATTATACCTCCTGTATTACACACTCTCACATTATACCTCCTCTATTACACACTCTCACATTATACCTCCGCTATTCCACACTCTTAGATTATACCTCCTCTATTACACACTCTCACATTATACCTCCTCTATTCCGCACGCTAACATTATACCTCCTCTATTACACACTCTCACATTATACCTCCGCTATTACACACTCTCACATTATACCTCCGCTATTACACACTCTCACATTATACCTCCGCTATTACACACTCTCACATTATACCTCCGCTATTACACACTCTCACATTATACCTCCGCTATTACACACTCTCACATTATACCTCCTCTATTCCGCACGTTAACATTATACCTCCTCTATTACACACTCTCACATTATACCTCCGCTATTACACACTCTCACATTATACCTCCTCTATTCCGCACGCTAACATTATAACTCCTCTATTACACACTCTCACATTATACCTCCTCTATTACACACTCTCACATTATACCTCCGCTATTACACACTCTCACATTATACCTCCGCTATTACACACTCTCACATTATACCTCCTCTATTCCGCACGCTAACATTATACCTCCTCTATTACACACTCTCACATTATACCTCCGCTATTACACACTCTCACATTAAACCTCCTCTATTCCACACTCTCACATTATACCTCCTCTATTACACACTCTCACATTATACCTCCTTTATTCCGCACGCTAACATTATACCTCCTCTATTACACACTCTCACATTATACCTCCTCTATTACACACTCTCACATTATACCTCCGCTATTACACACTCTCACATTATACCTCCTCTATTACACACTCTCACATTAAACCTCCTCTATTACACACTCTCACATTATACCTCCGCTATTACACACTCTCACATTATACCTCCTCTATTCCGCATGCTAACATTATACCTCCTCTATTACACACTCTCACATTATACCTCCACTATTACACACTCTCACATTATACCTCCGCTATTACACACTCTCACATTATACCTCCGCTATTACACACTCTCACATTATACCTCCGCTATTACACACTCTCACATTATACCTCCTCTATTCCGCACGCTAACATTATACCTCCTCTATTACACACTCTCACATTATACCTCCGCTATTACACACTCTCACATTAAACCTCCTCTATTCCACACTCTCACATTATACCTCCGCTATTACACACTCTCACATTATACCTCCTCTATTCCGCATGCTAACATTATACCTCCTCTATTACACACTCTCACATTATACCTCCTCTATTACACACTCTCACATTATACCTCCGCTATTCCACACTCTCACATTATACCTCCGCTATTACACACTCTCACATTATACCTCCGCTATTACACACTCTCACATTATACCTCCACTATTACACACTCTCACATTATACCTCCGCTATTCCACACTCTCACATTATACCTCCGCTATTACACACTCTCACATTATACCTCCGCTATTACACACTCTCACATTATACCTCCTCTATTACACACTCTCACATTATACCTCCGCTATTACACACTCTCACATTATACCTCCGCTATTCCACACTCTCACATTATACCTCCGCTATTACACACTCTCACATTATACCTCCTCTATTACACACTCTCACATTATACCTCCTCTATTACACACTCTCACATTATACCTCCGCTATTACACACTCTCACATTATACCTCCGCTATTCCACACTCTCACATTATACCTCCGCTATTACACACTCTCACATTATACCTCCACTATTACACACTCTCACATTATACCTCCGCTATTACACACTCTCACATTATACCTCCGCTATTACACACTCTCACATTATACCTCCTCTATTACACACTCTCACATTATACCTCCTCTATTACACACTCTCACATTATACCTCCGCTATTCCACACTCTCACATTATACCTCCGCTATTACACACTCTCACATTATACCTCCTCTATTACACACTCTCACATTATACCTCCGCTATTCCACACTCTCACATTATACCTCCGCTATTACACACTCTCACATTATACCTCCTCTATTACACACTCTCACATTATACCTCCGCTATTACACACTCTCACATTATACCTCCTCTATTCCGCACGCTAACATTATAACTCCTCTATTACACACTCTCACATTATACCTCCTCTATTACACACTCTCACATTATACCTCCGCTATTACACACTCTCACATTATACCTCCGCTATTACACACTCTCACATTATACCTCCGCTATTACACACTCTCACATTATACCTCCTCTATTCCGCACGCTAACATTATACCTCCTCTATTACACACTCTCACATTATACCTCCGCTATTACACACTCTCACATTAAACCTCCTCTATTCCACACTCTCACATTATACCTCCTCTATTACACACTCTCACATTATACCTCCTTTATTCCGCACGCTAACATTATACCTCCTCTATTTCACACTCTCACATTATACCTCCTCTATTACACACTCTCACATTATACCTCCGCTATTACACACTCTCACATTATACATCCTCTATTACACACTCTCACATTATACCTCCTGTATTACACACTCTCACATTATACCTCCTCTATTACACACTCTCACATTATACCTCCGCTATTCGACACTCTTAGATTATACCTCCTCTATTACACACTCTCACATTATACCTCCGCTATTACACACTCTCACATTATACCTCCGCTATTCCACACTCTCAGATTATACCTCCTCTTTTACACACTCTCACATTATACCTCCTCTATTACACACTCTCACATTATACCTCCTCTATTACACACTCTCACATTATACCTCCTCTATTCCGCACGCTAACATTATACCTCCTCTATTACACACTCTCACATTATACCTCCGCTATTACACACTCTCACATTATACCTCCGCTATTACACACTCTCACATTATACCTCCGCTATTACACACTCTCACATTATACCTCCGCTATTACACACTCTCACATTATACCTCCTCTATTCCGCACGCTAACATTATACCTCCTCTATTACACACTCTCACATTATACCTCCGCTATTACACACTCTCACATTATACCTCCTCTATTACACACTCTCACATTATACCTCCGCTATTCCACACTCTCAGATTATACCTCCTCTTTTACACACTCTCACATTATACCTCCGCTATTACACACTCTCACATTATACCTCCTCTATTACACACTTTCACATTAAACCTCCTCTATTCCGCACGCTAACATTATACCTCCTCTATTCCGCACGCTAACATTATACCTCCACTATTACACACTCTCACATTATACCTCCTCTATTCCGCACGCTAACATTATACCTCCTGTATTACACACTCTCACATTATACCTCCGCTATTACACACTCTCACATTAAACCTCCTCTATTCCGCATGCTAACTTTATACCTCCTCTATTACACACTCTCACATTATACCTCCTCTTTTTCACACTCTCACATTATACCTCCTCTATTACACACTCTCACATTATACCTCCTCTATTACACGCTCTCACATTATACCTCCTCTATTCCGCATGCTAACATTATACCTCCTCTATTACACACTCTCACATTATACCTCCTCTATTCCGCACGCTAACATTATACCTCCTCTATTTCACACTCTCACATTATACCTCCTCTATTACACACTCTCACATTATACCTCCTGTATTACACACTCTCACATTATACCTCCTCTATTACACACTCTCACATTATACCTCCGCTATTCCACACTCTTAGATTATACCTCCTATATTACACACTCTCACATTATACCTCCGCTATTACACACTCTCAGATTATACCTCCTCTTTTACACACTCTCACATTATACCTCCGCTATTACACACTCTCACATTATACCTCCTCTATTACACACTCTCACATTATACCTCCTCTATTCCGCACGCTAACATTATACCTCCTCTATTACACACTCTCACATTATACCTCCGCTATTACACACTCTCACATTATACCTCCTCTATTACACACTCTCACATTATACCTCCTGTATTACACACTCTCACATTATACCTCCTCTATTACACACTCTCACATTATACCTCCGCTATTCCACACTCTTAGATTATACCTCCTCTATTACACACTCTCACATTATACCTCCTCTATTCCGCACGCTAACATTATACCTCCTCTATTACACACTCTCACATTATACCTCCGCTATTACACACTCTCACATTATACCTCCGCTATTACACACTCTCACATTATACCTCCGCTATTACACACTCTCACATTATACCTCCGCTATTACACACTCTCACATTATACCTCCGCTATTACACACTCTCACATTATACCTCCTCTATTCCGCACGTTAACATTATACCTCCTCTATTACACACTCTCACATTATACCTCCGCTATTACACACTCTCACATTATACCTCCTCTATTCCGCACGCTAACATTATAACTCCTCTATTACACACTCTCACATTATACCTCCTCTATTACACACTCTCACATTATACCTCCGCTATTACACACTCTCACATTATACCTCCGCTATTACACACTCTCACATTATACCTCCGCTATTACACACTCTCACATTATACCTCCTCTATTCCGCACGCTAACATTATACCTCCTCTATTACACACTCTCACATTATACCTCCGCTATTACACACTCTCACATTAAACCTCCTCTATTCCACACTCTCACATTATACCTCCTCTATTACACACTCTCACATTATACCTCCTTTATTCCGCACGCTAACATTATACCTCCTCTATTACACACTCTCACATTATACCTCCTCTATTACACACTCTCACATTATACCTCCGCTATTACACACTCTCACATTATACCTCCTCTATTACACACTCTCACATTAAACCTCCTCTATTACACACTCTCACATTATACCTCCGCTATTACACACTCTCACATTATACCTCCTCTATTCCGCATGCTAACATTATACCTCCTCTATTACACACTCTCACATTATACCTCCACTATTACACACTCTCACATTATACCTCCGCTATTACACACTCTCACATTATACCTCCGCTATTACACACTCTCACATTATACCTCCGCTATTACACACTCTCACATTATACCTCCTCTATTCCGCACGCTAACATTATACCTCCTCTATTACACACTCTCACATTATACCTCCGCTATTACACACTCTCACATTAAACCTCCTCTATTCCACACTCTCACATTATACCTCCTCTATTACACACTCTCACATTATACCTCCTCTATTCCGCACGCTAACATTATACCTCCTCTATTACACACTCTCACATTATACCTCCTCTATTACACACTCTCACATTATACCTCCGCTATTACACACTCTCACATTATACCTCCTCTATTACACACTCTCACATTATACCTCCTCTATTACACACTCTCACATTATACCTCCGCTATTACACACTCTCACATTATACCTCCTCTATTCCGCATGCTAACATTATACCTCCTCTATTACACACTCTCACATTATACCTCCTCTATTACACACTCTCACATTATACCTCCGCTATTCCACACTCTCACATTATACCTCCGCTATTACACACTCTCACATTATACCTCCGCTATTACACACTCTCACATTATACCTCCACTATTACACACTCTCACATTATACCTCCGCTATTCCACACTCTCACATTATACCTCCGCTATTACACACTCTCACATTATACCTCCGCTATTACACACTCTCACATTATACCTCCTCTATTACACACTCTCACATTATACCTCCGCTATTACACACTCTCACATTATACCTCCGCTATTCCACACTCTCACATTATACCTCCGCTATTACACACTCTCACATTATACCTCCTCTATTACACACTCTCACATTATACCTCCTCTATTACACACTCTCACATTATACCTCCGCTATTACACACTCTCACATTATACCTCCGCTATTCCACACTCTCACATTATACCTCCGCTATTACACACTCTCACATTATACCTCCACTATTACACACTCTCACATTATACCTCCGCTATTACACACTCTCACATTATACCTCCGCTATTACACACTCTCACATTATACCTCCTCTATTACACACTCTCACATTATACCTCCTCTATTACACACTCTCACATTATACCTCCGCTATTCCACACTCTCACATTATACCTCCGCTATTACACACTCTCACATTATACCTCCTCTATTACACACTCTCACATTATACCTCCGCTATTCCACACTCTCACATTATACCTCCGCTATTACACACTCTCACATTATACCTCCTCTATTACACACTCTCACATTATACCTCCGCTATTACACACTCTCACATTATACCTCCTCTATTCCGCACGCTAACATTATAACTCCTCTATTACACACTCTCACATTATACCTCCTCTATTACACACTCTCACATTATACCTCCGCTATTACACACTCTCACATTATACCTCCGCTATTACACACTCTCACATTATACCTCCGCTATTACACACTCTCACATTATACCTCCTCTATTCCGCACGCTAACATTATACCTCCTCTATTACACACTCTCACATTATACCTCCGCTATTACACACTCTCACATTAAACCTCCTCTATTCCACACTCTCACATTATACCTCCTCTATTACACACTCTCACATTATACCTCCTTTATTCCGCACGCTAACATTATACCTCCTCTATTACACACTCTCACATTATACCTCCTCTATTACACACTCTCACATTATACCTCCGCTATTACACACTCTCACATTATACCTCCTCTATTACACACTCTCACATTAAACCTCCTCTATTACACACTCTCACATTATACCTCCGCTATTACACACTCTCACATTATACCTCCTCTATTCCGCATGCTAACATTATACCTCCTCTATTACACACTCTCACATTGTACCTCCACTATTACACACTCTCACATTATACCTCCGCTATTACACACTCTCACATTATACCTCCGCTATTACACACTCTCACATTATACCTCCGCTATTACACACTCTCACATTATACCTCCTCTATTCCGCACGCTAACATTATACCTCCTCTATTACACACTCTCACATTATACCTCCGCTATTACACACTCTCACATTAAACCTCCTCTATTCCACACTCTCACATTATACCTCCTCTATTACACACTCTCACATTATACCTCCTCTATTCCGCACGCTAACATTATACCTCCTCTATTACACACTCTCACATTATACCTCCTCTATTACACACTCTCACATTATACCTCCGCTATTACACACTCTCACATTATACCTCCTCTATTACACACTCTCACATTATACCTCCTCTATTACACACTCTCACATTATACCTCCGCTATTACACACTCTCACATTATACCTCCTCTATTCCGCATGCTAACATTATACCTCCTCTATTACACACTCTCACATTATACCTCCTCTATTACACACTCTCACATTATACCTCCGCTATTCCACACTCTCACATTATACCTCCGCTATTACACACTCTCACATTATACCTCCGCTATTACACACTCTCACATTATACCTCCACTATTACACACTCTCACATTATACCTCCGCTATTCCACACTCTCACATTATACCTCCGCTATTACACACTCTCACATTATACCTCCGCTATTACACACTCTCACATTATACCTCCTCTATTACACACTCTCACATTATACCTCCGCTATTACACACTCTCACATTATACCTCCGCTATTCCACACTCTCACATTATACCTCCGCTATTACACACTCTCACATTATACCTCCTCTATTACACACTCTCACATTATACCTCCGCTATTACACACTCTCACATTATACCTCCGCTATTCCACACTCTCACATTATACCTCCTCTATTCCGCATGCTAACATTATACCTCCTCTATTACACACTCTCACATTATACCTCCTCTATTACACACTCTCACATTATACCTCCGCTATTCCACACTCTCACATTATACCTCCGCTATTACACACTCTCACATTATACCTCCGCTATTACACACTCTCACATTATACCTCCACTATTACACACTCTCACATTATACCTCCGCTATTCCACACTCTCACATTATACCTCCGCTATTACACACTCTCACATTATACCTCCGCTATTACACACTCTCACATTATACCTCCTCTATTACACACTCTCACATTATACCTCCGCTATTACACACTCTCACATTATACCTCCGCTATTCCACACTCTCACATTATACCTCCGCTATTACACACTCTCACATTATACCTCCTCTATTACACACTCTCACATTATACCTCCTCTATTACACACTCTCACATTATACCTCCGCTATTACACACTCTCACATTATACCTCCGCTATTCCACACTCTCACATTATACCTCCGCTATTACACACTCTCACATTATACCTCCACTATTACACACTCTCACATTATACCTCCGCTATTACACACTCTCACATTATACCTCCGCTATTACACACTCTCACATTATACCTCCTCTATTACACACTCTCACATTATACCTCCTCTATTACACACTCTCACATTATACCTCCGCTATTCCACACTCTCACATTATACCTCCGCTATTACACACTCTCACATTATACCTCCTCTATTACACACTCTCACATTATACCTCCGCTATTCCACACTCTCACATTATACCTCCGCTATTACACACTCTCACATTATACCTCCTCTATTACACACTCTCACATTATACCTCCGCTATTACACACTCTCACATTATACCTCCTCTATTCCGCACGCTAACATTATAACTCCTCTATTACACACTCTCACATTATACCTCCTCTATTACACACTCTCACATTATACCTCCGCTATTACACACTCTCACATTATACCTCCGCTATTACACACTCTCACATTATACCTCCGCTATTACACACTCTCACATTATACCTCCTCTATTCCGCACGCTAACATTATACCTCCTCTATTACACACTCTCACATTATACCTCCGCTATTACACACTCTCACATTAAACCTCCTCTATTCCACACTCTCACATTATACCTCCTCTATTACACACTCTCACATTATACCTCCTTTATTCCGCACGCTAACATTATACCTCCTCTATTACACACTCTCACATTATACCTCCTCTATTACACACTCTCACATTATACCTCCGCTATTACACACTCTCACATTATACCTCCTCTATTACACACTCTCACATTAAACCTCCTCTATTACACACTCTCACATTATACCTCCGCTATTACACACTCTCACATTATACCTCCTCTATTCCGCATGCTAACATTATACCTCCTCTATTACACACTCTCACATTATACCTCCACTATTACACACTCTCACATTATACCTCCGCTATTACACACTCTCACATTATACCTCCGCTATTACACACTCTCACATTATACCTCCGCTATTACACACTCTCACATTATACCTCCTCTATTCCGCACGCTAACATTATACCTCCTCTATTACACACTCTCACATTATACCTCCGCTATTACACACTCTCACATTAAACCTCCTCTATTCCACACTCTCACATTATACCTCCTCTATTACACACTCTCACATTATACCTCCTCTATTCCGCACGCTAACATTATACCTCCTCTATTACACACTCTCACATTATACCTCCTCTATTACACACTCTCACATTATACCTCCGCTATTACACACTCTCACATTATACCTCCTCTATTACACACTCTCACATTATACCTCCTCTATTACACACTCTCACATTATACCTCCGCTATTACACACTCTCACATTATACCTCCTCTATTCCGCATGCTAACATTATACCTCCTCTATTACACACTCTCACATTATACCTCCTCTATTACACACTCTCACATTATACCTCCGCTATTCCACACTCTCACATTATACCTCCGCTATTACACACTCTCACATTATACCTCCGCTATTACACACTCTCACATTATACCTCCACTATTACACACTCTCACATTATACCTCCGCTATTCCACACTCTCACATTATACCTCCGCTATTACACACTCTCACATTATACCTCCGCTATTACACACTCTCACATTATACCTCCTCTATTACACACTCTCACATTATACCTCCGCTATTACACACTCTCACATTATACCTCCGCTATTCCACACTCTCACATTATACCTCCGCTATTACACACTCTCACATTATACCTCCTCTATTACACACTCTCACATTATACCTCCGCTATTACACACTCTCACATTATACCTCCGCTATTCCACACTCTCACATTATACCTCCGCTATTACACACTCTCACATTATACCTCCACTATTACACACTCTCACATTATACCTCCGCTATTACACACTCTCACATTATACCTCCGCTATTACACACTCTCACATTATACCTCCTCTATTACACACTCTCACATTATACCTCCTCTATTACACACTCTCACATTATACCTCCGCTATTCCACTCTCACATTATACCTCCGCTATTACACACTCTCACATTATACCTCCTCTATTACACACTCTCACATTATACCTCCGCTATTCCACACTCTCACATTATACCTCCGCTATTACACACTCTCACATTATACCTCCGCTATTACACACTCTCACATTATACCTCCGCTATTACACACTCTCACATTATACCTCCTCTATTACACACTCTCACATTATACCTCCTCTATTACACACTCTCACATTATACCTCCTCTATTACACACTCTCACATTATACCTCCTCTATTACACACTCTCACATTATACCTCCTCTATTACACACTCTCACATTATACCTCCGCTATTACACACTCTCACATTATACCTCCGCTATTACACACTCTCACATTATACCTCCACTATTACACACTCTCACATTATACCTCCGCTATTCCACACTCTCACATTATACCTCCGCTATTACACACTCTCACATTATACCTCCGCTATTACACACTCTCACATTATACCTCCTCTATTACACACTCTCACATTATACCTCCGCTATTACACACTCTCACATTATACCTCCGCTATTCCACACTCTCACATTATACCTCCGCTATTACACACTCTCACATTATACCTCCTCTATTACACACTCTCACATTATACCTCCGCTATTACACACTCTCACATTATACCTCCGCTATTCCACACTCTCACATTATACCTCCGCTATTACACACTCTCACATTATACCTCCACTATTACACACTCTCACATTATACCTCCGCTATTACACACTCTCACATTATACCTCCGCTATTACACACTCTCACATTATACCTCCTCTATTACACACTCTCACATTATACCTCCTCTATTACACACTCTCACATTATACCTCCGCTATTCCACACTCTCACATTATACCTCCGCTATTACACACTCTCACATTATACCTCCTCTATTACACACTCTCACATTATACCTCCGCTATTCCACACTCTCACATTATACCTCCGCTATTACACACTCTCACATTATACCTCCGCTATTACACACTCTCACATTATACCTCCGCTATTACACACTCTCACATTATACCTCCTCTATTACACACTCTCACATTATACCTCCTCTATTACACACTCTCACATTATACCTCCTCTATTACACACTCTCACATTATACCTCCTCTATTACACACTCTCACATTATACCTCCTCTATTACACACTCTCACATTATACCTCCGCTATTACACACTCTCACATTATACCTCCGCTATTACACACTCTCACATTATACTTCCTATCAGGCCCGCCATCAGGGGGTGCTGCGGGCACAGTTGTCCCGGGCCCCGCCTCTCTAACAGAGAGGGGAGGGCACAGGCTGCTCATACCGCTGCACTCCTGCCACCAACCGTCCTCCTACCACCGTCTCCCGTCCTCCTGGTGGAGCATGCCAATAACTGCTGGGCAGGTGACGGTAAACCTTCCTGTGATGTATTTCTTAAGTTAAGCTATGCTGTAAAGATATTGGTGTAATCACGTGTACATTTTTCCAACAGTGGTATGGCTGAGCCGACACCTCTTTCTGCTAGACCATTTGATTGCAGATAGTGAAAACTGCTGGTGGTGTCCACCAAGACTAGATGTTATTTTCCTCTCCATTCAAAGACATCTGCAGCAGTGACAGACCAGGGCAAGTCAGGAACCTTGTGTAGGTGTACAGGTTCCTTCAGCTGATGTTTTTGAGAACTTGCAGCGACCACATATGGAGACTTCTCTCTAAATATCGCTGAACACGGTGTAACAATATACAATAGCAATTCTGTGGCCCTACACTTGGTGGCTTGAAGGCCTGGTGCCCCTGGTGGAGCTGCGTTATATAGTGCTGCAGAGTGTATGGTATTATATATCTTTGACCTCTTAGGATGATTCCCTCAGACAGCTTGAGCTTATATATCACAGGAAAAACTGGGTGCAGATACTGAGAGATTTCCCTAGAGGACTGGGGTCTCCCTTGTAGAATGATTTGAGACAGCTGTTCATCCGCCAAGGTTTCACGCTGTAGCTCATCCATCAAGTTAGAGGATAGTTTTCGTTCAGACATTACATCATATTCATCTTCCACTGGTGGTCACTCAGTGTGAGGTAAGTAGACCCTGGAGAGTGTATCAGCCACAAACAATTATTGGCCACGCTTGCAGACAATATAAAGATGGTATCTATGTAACTTGAGCATCATTCATTGTATGCAGGCAGAAGAGGCTTTCTCAGAATGGTGATGAGCGGTTGATGTTCCGTCTCAAGAGTGAGGGATGTCCATATGTAAAGTCATGGAACTTGTGACAGGAAAAACCTAAAGCTAACAGATCTTTTTCAATCTGTGCATATTGTGATTCAGTCTTGGCCAGTGCTCTGGAGTGGAAGGCAATGGACCTGTTCTTTTGGAGGCGTACTGCACCCAGGCCGTGTTGAGAGGCATCTGCAGAGATCACCACTGTAAAGTGCAAATTAAACTACTGAAGTAATGGAAGGCTTGTGAGCGTGTATTTTAATTATGTTACTACAGCCTGGTGTTGCTCCTGTCGTAGTGGAGAAGTTGTCCAGTTGTCCAGTTGTCCAGTTGTCTTACTATAGTGTGGAAGACATTTCAACAGGTAGTTTGTCATTCCCAGGAAGCGCTGAAGACTGAGTTTGTCTTCAGGGAACAGCATTTGCTTAATGGCCACCGTTTTTCCAGGATCTAGGTTGACAATGAGAAAGTGACTTACGTATGGAACTTCTGACACCCAGGACTTACATTTGTCTGGGTGAAGGCTCAATTTAATGGCACAGATCCTTTCCAGCACCTGACGGAGATTCTCATCATGTTCTTGCATGTTGCAACCCCAGATGAGGATGTCATTGACAATGATTTCACAGGTGTAACCTGCAAACAGCTGCTCCATGCATTGTTGGAAAACTTGACTCCCAGTGGTCAGGCCATAAGACATACGTACAAAAGCATATCGTCCAGCATATGCCATTAAGCAAGTGACCTGGGACGACTCTTTGTACATATCTGCCAAAATCCGCATTTATCTAGACCTTGTTAGACCATTCTCAATGGGTGTCAAGGCCTTAACCGTGCTTTGTTGAGGTGCATGTGGTCTATGTATATTCTGACTGACCCATCTTTATTACTGTAGCTACTATGGCTGAGATCCATGCTTGCTCTATCGGGGTAATTACACCGAGCCTCGTCATGCAGTGTAATTAAGTAAACACTTTGTCCTTCATAACATCTGGAATGCATCAGGTGTACAGACTGTGGGAATAATTGACTCATCCAGTCGCACATGGTATATCGAACAGATCTTTGAATTCCTTGAGCTCTGGAGTTTCTTGCTGCACCATATGGACTACGGCTCCCAGGTGTATCAAGTCCAGTATAGCGACGCCATCAGCCAGTCCAAGTAGTGGTCTGATGTCACAATCCTCCTTATCCTCCTCTTCCTCATAGACAAATGTGTCTGCTTGATCTACTGCCTCTGCACCAGCCGGATTAAGTAGAGTGCACGCCTGTACCTTTTTTATGATTCCTCAGAGAGTCCAGCGATACAGTATACTTTCCATTCCTTCCTGAACTGGATCCAGTCGTCAGCAATGTTTTCATCAAAGATGAGGGGATCAGTGTGGTGGAGACCTTGAGCCATGTCTGCTAACTTCTGACACCATGTAGACTTGTGTGTAGCATGCCCTCCAACTGTACCTTTTTTATGGTCTGTACTGGCCAAAAAGGGCTTTGTACTGGGTTTTAGCGTCTCCCAATGCTATTAATTCCTATTGGAGCATAGCGGGGGTTGGAGGGTAAGGTGTAGAAAGACTGGAGCAACAACTTCAGGAATGAGACAGAACGTTCTGACTCAGCACCACATATATAACTAGACTAAATATAAACCTTCCAGCCTGCAGGTCCTACATTTACACACCTCCACTATTATACAGCTTTAACCTATAGCTCATCTACTCACAAGCTTTGTTTATACGTTCTCTATTCCACAATCTTAAATGATATACATGTTTATTTTATACCTTCTCTATTCTATAAGCTTCGTTTATACCTCATCTACTTTACAAGCTCATGTTATACCTCCTCTATTCTACAGCTTTATATTATACCTCCTGTGCTATACAAGGGTGACTCATAACTGAATATCTGATTATATATTACTGGCCAGGCAACGGCAAAGATCAACCACCCTTGATGCCCAACCATCTTTATGACCATCTCTGTCTGACCCCAACCCTTGGCTTGTATTCTGACCAGGAACCTGTGCAATCCATCCTAACTCCTGAACGGATTATGTCTGAGTCTTATCTTCCGGGCTGTCCGTGTGCTGCTGCGGTGAAGGTGTATCATGACTGGATAAATGACACCATTGACAATAACCGGCATGGAAACTGCGGATCACCACGAGCCATTGATGTGAGAGGTAAACGCCAGCTACGAAGGTGCGTGAGGGCTGACCGACGTGCTACAGTGGAACAGCTCTCCGTCACAATGAACCTGAGGGCTACCACACGTGTGTCTAGAATGACAGTTCAGTGACTCTGCTGCGTACGGGGCTCGAGAGTGGCTACTCTGGCTATTAGCTGGTGGTCATAATAATGTGAATGTACGTGTAGATTAATAATCTGGGAAATAAACGTTATCAGATAATCACTCTCTCCTGCCATTATTCGTGTTTGTTTGTTAAGAAGCGAAGTATTTCAATCCCTCTATAATTGCATCAGTCTGAGCCCTCCTCCAGTGATCTGACTACAGAGGACACGTCTAGAGCCGGGGCCTGATTCAGCTGTATACACTGCAGATGTCGGGCACAGCGGACAAATCTTATACTGCTGTGCATGCGTCCAGGTTGTGTCCGTGCAGAGTCACAGCTGCAGAACGCACGCAGTGACAGGGAGGTGGCTTAGCGCGCCCACGGAGATGGCAAATCTTATCGGCGTGATTTCTGAGTATCGCTGTCGTGTTGGTGACAGTGGCGGCATACACAGCTGCTCACACAGGGGGTTATACTCAGACTGAGGAACCACACCCCCATAGGGCTGGTGCACGCTTCCTTGGTGTGACCGGTGGTGGCGTCTGCAGACGCACTAGTACAGACACTGACGGTGAGTGTCTCTGCCATCGCACATTTGGACGCACAGATCTACACCAGGGTAGGACTTTGTAGCAGCGTTTGCATGAGGGCGCAGACGGGCGATCGGCAATATCCACTAGAGTGCGCGCTTCTCCGTCCATCGCTGAATCGGGCCATCGTGTATTTTATAGGGTGGATAGAATTTCTCCCAAACCAGAGAAAAGATAAATGAGAAATGATCAGCGGATTTACCAGGACTACCTGTATCCAGGTGTTACTTTACTTCAACTACATTTTCATCTATTTAGATATGGTTTCATGCCATGAGAAGTCTGTTCTTCAGCTCCTTACAGACAATGGGCCTAATTCAGACCTGATCGCTCGCTAGCTATTTTTTGCAGCGCTGCGATCAGATAGTCGCCGCCTATAGGGGAGTGTATTTTCGCTTTGCAAGTGTGCGATCACATGTGCAGCCGAGCAGTACAAAAACAGTGTGTGCAGTTTCTGAGTAGCTCCAGACCTACTCACAGACTGCGATCAGCTCGGTCCGTTTAGTTCCTGGTTTGACGTCACAAACACGCCCTGCGTTCGGCCAGCCACTCCCCCGTTTCTCCAGACACTCCCGCGTTTTTCCCTGACACGCCTGCGTTTTTTAGCACACTCCCGGAAAACGCTCAGTTACCACCCAGAAACGCCCCTTTCCTGTCATTCATTCACCGATCAACAGTGCGACTGAAAAGCGCCGCATGAACAACAGCAAATCTACTAAGTTTTGTGTTAAACAACTAAGCGCATGCGCATTTAGCAACAAATCGCAGCATAGCGAAAATTGGCAACGAGCGAACAACTCGAAATGACCACCCATGTGCACTGCAGGGGGTGGGGGGGCAGTTGTAACATGTGCAGAGAGAGTTAGATTTGGGTGGGTTATATTGTTTCTGTGCAGGGTAAATACTGGCTGCTTTATTTTTACACTGCAATTTAGATTTCAATTTGAACACATCCCACCCAAATCTAACTCTCTCTGCACATGTTACATCTGCCCAACTAGTAACATATGCGCTGCTACTATCAGGTCTGAATTACCCCCTTAATTTTCACAAAAGAAAGTAAAAATGAACATTTTCACTAGTGATGAGCGGGTTCGGTTCCTCGGAATCCGAACGCGCCCGAACTTCAGGTTTTTTTACACGGGGCCGAGCGACTCGGATCTTCCCGCCTTGTTCGGTTAACCCGAGCGCGCCCGAACGTCATCATCCCGCTGTCGGATTCTCGCGAGGCTCGGATTCTATCGCGAGACTCGGATTCTATATAAGGAGCCGCGCGTCGCCGCCATTTCCACACGTGCATTGAGATTCATAGGGAGAGCACGTGGCTGGCGTCCTCTCCGTTTAGACTAGAGTACTAGAGAGAGACACTAATTTTGGGGAGCATATTATTAGGAGGAGTACTACTTGCTGCTGATAGTGTGACCAGTGACCACCAGTTTAATTAATCCGTTCTCTGCCTGAAAAAAAACGATACACAGTGTGACACAGTCACATACCATATCTGTGCTCAGCCCAGTGTGCTGCATCATATGTAATACTGTATATCATTATCTGACTGTGCTGAGTGCTCACTGCTCACACAGCTTAATTGTGGGGGAGACTGGGGAGCAGTTATAGCAGGAGTACATATTTTAAGTACAGTGCACACTTTTGCTGCCAGAGTGCCACTGCCAGTGTGACTGACCAGTGACCACTGACCACCAGTATTGTGATTGTCTGCTGACCACCAGTATATTGTGATTGTCTGCCTGAAAAAGTTAAACACTCGTCGTGTGGTGTTTTTATAAACGCATTCTGCAGACAGTGTCCAGCAGGTCCGTCATTACATAATATATACCTGTCCGGCTGCAGTACTAGTGTGATATATATATATATTTTAATATTATCTCATTATCATCCAGTCTATATTAGCAGCAGACACAGTACGGTAGTCCACGGCTGTAGCTACCTCTGTGTCGGCAGTCGCTCGTCCATCCATAATTGTATACCACCTACCCGTTTTTTTTTTTTTTTCTATCTTCTTGATACTAGTAGCTTACTTTAGGAGTCTGCAGTGCTGAGTCTGACAGACAGTGTCCAGCAGGTCCGTCATTACATAATATATACCTGTCCGGCTGCAGTACTAGTGTGATATATATATATATTTTAATTTTATCTCATTATCATCCAGTCTATATTAGCAGCAGACACAGTACGGTAGTCCACGGCTGTAGCTACCTCTGTGTCGGCAGTCGCTCGTCCATCCATAATTGTATACCACCTACCCGTGGTTTTTTTTCCTTCTATCTTCTTGATACTAGTAGCTTACTTTAGGAGTCTGCAGTGCTGAGTCTGACAGACAGTGTCCAGCAGGTCCGTCATTACATAATATATACCTGTCCGGCTGCAGTACTAGTGTGATATATATATATATATATTTTAATTTTATCTCATTATCATCCAGTCTATATTAGCAGCAGACACAGTATGGTAGTCCACGGCTGTAGCTACCTCTGTGTCGGCAGTCGCTCGTCATCCATAAGTATACTAGTATCCATCCATCTCCATTGTTTACCTGAGGTGCCTTTTAGTTGTGCCTATTAAAATATGGAGAACAAAAATGTTGAGGTTCCAAAAATAGGGAAAGATCAAGATCGACTTCCACCTCGTGCTGAAGCTGCTGCCACTAGTCATGGCCGAGACGATGAAATGCCATCAACGTCGTCTGCCAAGGCCGATGCCCAATGTCATAGTACAGAGCATGTAAAATCCAAAACACCAAATATCAGTAAAAAAAGGACTAAAAAATCTAAAATAAAATTGTCGGAGGAGAAGCGTAAACTTGCCAATATGCCATTTACCACACTGAGTGGCAAGGAACGGCTGAGGCCCTGGCCTATGTTCATGGCTAGTGGTTCAGCTTCACATGAGGATGGAAGCACTCAGCCTCTCGCTAGAAAAATGAAAAGACTCAAGCTGGCAAAAGCACAGCAAAGAACTGTGCGTTCTTCGAAATCCCAAATCCACAAGGAGAGTCCAATTGTGTCGGTTGCGATGCCTGACCTTCCCAACACTGGACGTGAAGAGCATGCGCCTTCCACCATTTGCACGCCCCCTGCAAGTGCTGGAAGGAGCACCCGCAGTCCAGTTCCTGATAGTCAGATTGAAGATGTCAGTGTTGAAGTACACCAGGATGAGGAGGATATGGGTGTTGCTGGCGCTGGGGAGGAAATTGACAAGGAGGATTCTGATGGTGAAGTGGTTTGTTTAAGTCAGGCACCCGGGGAGACACCTGTTGTCCGTGGGAGGAATATGGCCATTGACATGCCTGGTGAAAATACCAAAAAAATCAGCTCTTCGGTGTGAAAGTATTTCAACAGAAATGCGGACAACATTTGTCAAGCCGTGTGTTGCCTTTGTCAAGCTGTAATAAGTAGGGGTAGGGACGTTAACCACCTCGGAACATCCTCCCTTATACGATACCTGCAGCGCATTCATAATAAGTCAGTGACAAGTTCAAAAACTTTGGGCGACAGCGGAAGCAGTCCACTGACCAGTAAATCCCTTCCTCTTGTAACCAAGCTCACGCAAACCACCCCACCAACTCCCTCAGTGTCAATTTCCTCCTTCCCCAGGAATGCCAATAGTCCTGCAGGCCATGTCACTGGCAATTCTGACGAGTCCTCTCCTGCCTGGGATTCCTCCGATGCATCCTTGCGTGTAACGCCTACTGCTGCTGGCGCTGCTGTTGTTGCTGCTGGGAGTCGATGGTCATCCCAGAGGGGAAGTCGTAAGCCCACTTTTACTACTTCCACCAAGCAATTGACTGTCCAACAGTCCTTTGCGAGGAAGATGAAATATCACAGCAGTCATCCTGCTGCAAAGCGGATAACTGAGGCCTTGGCATCCTGGGTGGTGAGAAACGTGGTTCCGGTATCCATCATTACTGCAGAGCCAACTAGAGACTTGTTGGAGGTACTGTGTCCCAGGTACCAAATACCATCTAGGTTCCATTTCTCTAGGCAGGCGATACCGAAAATGTACACAGACCTCAGAAAAAGAGTCACCAGTGTCCTAAAAAATGCAGCTGTACCCAATGTCCACTTAACCACGGACATGTGGACAAGTGGAGCAGGGCAGGGTCAGGACTATATGACTGTGACAGCCCACTGGGTAGATGTATGGACTCCCGCCGCAAGAACAGCAGCGGCGGCACCAGTAGCAGCATCTCGCAAACGCCAACTCTTTCCTAGGCAGGCTACGCTTTGTATCACCGGTTTCCAGAATACGCACACAGCTGAAAACCTCTTACGGCAACTGAGGAAGATCATCGCGGAATGGCTTACCCCAATTGGACTCTCCTGTGTATTTGTGGCATCGGACAACGCCAGCAATATTGTGTGTGCATTAAATATGGGCAAATTCCAGCACGTCCCATGTTTTGCACATACCTTGAATTTGGTGGTGCAGAATTATTTAAAAAACGAGAGGGGCGTGCAAGAGATGCTGTCGGTGGCCAGAAGAATTGCGGGACACTTTCGGCGTACAGGCACCACGTACAGAAGACTGGAGCACCACCAAAAACGCCTGAACCTGCCCTGCCATCATCTGAAGTAAGAAGTGGTAACGAGGTGGAATTCAACCCTATATATGCTTCAGAGGTTGGAGGAGCAGCAAAAGGCCATTCAAGCCTATACAATTGAGCACGATATAGGAGGTGGAATGCACCTGTCTCAAGCGCAGTGGAGAATGATTTCAACGTTGTGCAAGGTTCTGCTGCCCTTTGAACTTGCCACACGTGAAGTCAGTTCAGACACTGCCAGCCTGAGTCAGGTCATTCCCCTCATCAGGCTTTTGCAGAAGAAGCTGGAGACATTGAAGGAGGAGCTAACACAGAGCGATTCCGCTAGGCATGTGGGACTTGTGGATGGAGCCCTTAATTCGCTTAACAAGGATTCACGGGTGGTCAATCTGTTGAAATCAGAGCACTACATTTTGGCCACCGTGCTTGATCCTAGATTTAAAACCTACCTTGGATCTCTCTTTCCGGCACACACAAGTCTGCTGGGGTTCAAAGACCTGCTGGTCAGAAAATTGTCAAGTCAAGCGGAACGCGACCTGTCAACATCTCCTCCTTCACATTCTCCCGCAACTGGGGGTGCGAGGAAAAGGCTCAGAATTCCGAGCCCACCCGCTGGCGGTGATGCAGGGCAGTCTGGAGCGACTGCTGATGCTGACATCTGGTCCGGACTGAAGGACCTGCCAACGATTACGGCCATGTCGTCTACTGGCACTGCATATGATTCTCTCCCCATTGAAAGAATGGTGGAGGATTATATGAGTGACCGCATCCAAGTAGGCACGTCAGACAGTCCGTACTTATACTGGCAGGAAAAAGAGGCAATTTGGAGGCCCTTGCACAAACTGGCTTTATTCTACCTAAGTTGCCCTCCCACAAGTGTGTACTCCGAAAGAGTGTTTAGTGCCGCCGCTCACCTTGTCAGCAATCGGCGTACGAGGTTACTTCCAGAAAATGTGGAGAAGATGATGTTCATTAAAATGAATTATAATCAATTCCTCCGTGGAGACATTGACCAGCAGCAATTGCCTCCACAAAGTACACAGGGAGCTGAGATGGTGGATTCCAGTGGGGACGAATTGATAATCTGTGAGGAGCGGGATGTACACGGTGATATATCGGAGGATGATGATGAGGTGGACATCTTGCCTCTGTAGAGCCAGTTTGTGCAAGGAGAGATTAATTGCTTCTTTTTCGGTGGGAGTCCAAACCAACCCGTCATTTCAGTCACAGTCGTGTGGCAGACCCTGTCACTGAAATGATGGGTTGGTTAAAGTGTGCATGTCCTGTTTATACAACATAAGGGTGGGTGGGAGGGCCCAAGGACAATTCCATCTTGCACCTCTTTTTTCTTTCATTTTTCTTTGCGTCATGTGCTGTTTGGGGACAGTTTTTTGGAAGGGCCATCCTGCGTGACACTGCAGTGCCACTCCTAGATGGGCCAGGTGTTTGTGTCGGCCACTAGGGTCGCTTAGCTTACTCACACAGCTACCTCATTGCGCCTCTTTTTTTCTTTGCGTCATGTGCTGTTTGGGGAGTGTTTTTTGGAAGGGCCATCCTGCATGACACTGCAGTGCCACTCCTAGATGGGCCAGGTGTTTGTGTCGGCCACTAGGGTCGCTTAGCTTACTCACACAGCTACCTCATTGCGCCTCTTTTTTTCTTTGCGTCATGTGCTGTTTGGGGAGTGTTTTTTGGAAGGGCCATCCTGCGTGACACTGCAGTGCCACTCCTAGATGGGCCAGGTGTTTGTGTCGGCCACTAGGGTCGCTTAGCTTACTCACACAGCTACCTCATTGCGCCTCTTTTTTTCTTTGCGTCATGTGCTGTTTGGGGAGTGTTTTTTGGAAGGTCCATCCTGCGTGACACTGCAGTGCCACTCCTAGATGGGCCAGGTGTTTGTGTCGGCCACTAGGGTCGCTTAGCTTACTCACACAGCTACCTCATTGCGCCTCTTTTTTTCTTTGCGTCATGTGCTGTTTGGGGAGTGTTTTTTGGAAGGGCCATCCTGCGTGACACTGCAGTGCCACTCCTAGATGGGCCAGGTGTTTGTGTCGGCCACTAGGGTCGCTTAGCTTACTCACACAGCTACCTTATTGCGCCTCTTTTTTTCTTTGCGTCATGTGCTGTTTGGGGAGTGTTTTTTGGAAGGGCCATCCTGCGTGACACTGCAGTGCCACTCCTAGATGGGCCAGGTGTTTGTGTCGGCCACTAGGGTCGCTTAGCTTACTCACACAGCTACCTCATTGCGCCTCTTTTTTTCTTTGCGTCATGTGCTGTTTGGGGAGTGTTTTTTGGAAGGGCCATCCTGCGTGACACTGCAGTGCCACTCCTAGATGGGCCAGGTGTTTGTGTCGGCCACTAGGGTCGCTTAGCTTACTCACACAGCTACCTTATTGCGCCTCTTTTTTTCTTTGCGTCATGTGCTGTTTGGGGAGTGTTTTTTGGAAGGGCCATCCTGCGTGACACTGCAGTGCCACTCCTAGATGGGCCAGGTGTTTGTGTCGGCCACTAGGGTCGCTTAGCTTAGTCATCCAGCGACCTCGGTGCAAATTTTAGGACTAAAAATAATATTGTGAGGTGTGAGATGTTCAGAATAGACTGAAAATGAGTGGAAATTATGGTTTTTGAGGTTAATAATACTTTGGGATCAAAATGACCCCCAAATTCTATGATTTAAGCTGTTTTTTAGGGTTTTTTGAAAAAAACACCCGAATCCAAAACACACCCGAATCCGACAAAAAAAATTCGGTGAGGTTTTGCCAAAACGCGGTCGAACCCAAAACACGGCCGCGGAACCGAACCCAAAACCAAAACACAAAACCCGAAAAATTTCAAGTGCACATCTCTAATTTTCACATACTTTTGTAAAAATTACGTTTTGGGGCCATTCATCATGTAGGTATCTCCTGCTTACCTTTCACTTTCCATCTGGCCCGAGGTCAACATACACTAGTACGGGGAGCTCATTCATCAAGCTCCGAAAAGACAATATTTTCGAAACTTGACTGCGGGAGCATTCACCATCTACAGAAGGCAAATTCTCCCTCACCCCCTCTGCTTACCTATTGGAAGCAGTCCAGACTTACGATAAGGGATCCATCTGGATCACTCCGCCCCTGCTCGGCTCCTTTCGCTGGACCCTTGGGGCTCTGTGCGCCTGCGTGAACTTTGGTTCACGCAGACGCACTAGTGCTAGCCCTGACAAATTGTTTCACAGCTACGAAAGTAGCAGTGAAAGAAATCATGGAGACAGCTGATTTTCGCATCAGCTGTCTCCGCGTTGGCGCTCGCCATCAGTTAGAATGTTAATTATCGGCGGCGCTCAGCCCCCAATAATAACCATGATGAATATGCCCCTAACTGCTCAATAAGGATCCACAGACAACAATTCTGGTAAATAAATGAAATAATGAAGATTTTCTGGCAGCACTCAACACAAATGAACATAAAATAACAAATACCTATCCCCCATTCAGGACACTGAAGGAGGGTACACACGGAGCGATGTAGATTGCTGACTAGATTGCTTAGAAA
Organism: Pseudophryne corroboree; assembly: GCF_028390025.1. Lineage (NCBI taxonomy): Eukaryota > Metazoa > Chordata > Amphibia > Anura > Myobatrachidae > Pseudophryne > Pseudophryne corroboree. Next base: position 38,758 of record NW_026968410.1, read on the forward strand.
TTAAGAACACATCGCTCCATGTGTAGGAGTGCCGGCAAAAGCGATGCGCGGTCCCTCGCGTCGCTATCACCGGTGCTAGGTTGGCCTGCAGCGGGGGGAGAGATGTGTGCTGAGAGGTCTGTGCTAGATCGCTCAGCGCACATCTCCCTCCACATCTCCCCGTCAGTACGTCCCTTAACTCACTTCTTCACCCATGATTAGCCTGGGCAACTAGTCTGTAAACACAAAGTCTCTCAAAGTCTTTCCAGTCCTGCTTCTCACAGGTTTAGCTAGTCTGGCCTGGCCCTTGGATTCTTACTTCTCAGCCTGGCCTCTGTCTTCTCACTTCTCAACCTGGCCTGGCCTCTGGCTTCTCACTTCTTAGCCTGGCCTCTGTCTTCTCCCTTCTCAGCCAGGCCTGGTCTCTAGCTTCTCACTTCTCAGCCTGGCCTGGCCTCTGGCTTCTCACTTCTCAACCTGACCTGGCCTCTGGTTTCTCACTTCTCAGCATGGCCTCTGGCTTCTCACTTCTCAGCCAGGCCTGGCCTCTGGCTTCTCACTTCTCAGCCTGGCCTGTTCTCTGGCTTCTCACTTCTCAGCCAGGCCTGGCCTCTGGCTTCTCACTTCTCAGCCAGTACTGGCCTCTGGCTTCTCACTTCTCAGCCTGGCCTTTGTCTTCTCACTTCTCAGCCTGGCCTGGTCTCTGGCTTCTCACTTCTCAGCCTTTGCCTCTGGCTTCTAACTTCTCAGCCTGGCATGGCCCCTGTCTTTTCACTTCTCAGCCAGAACTGGTCTCTAGCTTCTCGCTTCTCAGCCTGGCCTAGTCTCTGGCTTGACACTTCTCAACCTGGCCTGGCCTCTGGCTTCTCACTTCTTAGCCTGGCCTCTGTCTTCTCCCTTCTCAGCCTGGCCTGGCCTCTGTCTTCTCACTTCTCAGCCTGGCCTCTGGCTTCTTACTACTTAGCCTGGCCTCTGGCTTCTCACTTCTCAACCTGGCCTAGCTTCTCACTTCCCAGCCTGGCCTGGCCTCTGGCTTCTCACTTCTCAGCCTGGCCTCTGGCTTCTCACTTCTCAGCCTGGCCTGGCCTCTGGCTTCTTACTTCTCAGTCTGGCCTCTGGCTTCTCACTTTTCAACCTAACCTGGCCTCTGGCTTCTCACTTCTCATCTTGGCCTGGCCTCTGGCTTCTCACTTCTCAACCTGGCCTGGCCTCTGACTTCTCACTTCTCAGCCTGGCCAGGCCTCTGGCTTCTCACTTCTCAGCATGGCCTGGCCTCTGGCTTCTCACTTCTCATCTTGGCCTGGCCTCTGGCTTCTCACTTCTCAGCTTGGCCTCTAGCTTCTCACTTCTCAACCTGGCCTGGCCTCTGACTTCTGACTTCTCAGCCTGGCCAGGCCTCTGGCTTCTCACTTCTCAGCATTGCCTGGCCTCTGGCGTCTCACTTCTCAACCTGGCCTGGCCTCTGGCTTCTCACTTCTCAGCATGGCCTCTGGCTTCTCAATTCTCAGCCTGGCCTCTGGCTACTCACTTCTCAACCTGGCCTGGCTTCTTACTTCCCAACCTGGCCTGGCCTGGCCTCTGGATTCTCACTTCTCAGCATGGCCTGGCCTCTGGCTTCTCACTTCTCAAACTGGCCTTGCCTCTCACTTCTCAGCATGGCCTCTGGCTTCTCACTTCTCAGCCAGGCCTGGTCTCTGGCTTCTCACTTCTCAGCCTGGCCTGGTCTCTGGCTTCTCACTTCTCAGCCAGGCCTGGCCTCTGGCTTCTCACTTCTCATCCTGGCCTCTGGCTTCTCACTTCTCAGCCTGGCATCTGGCTTCTCACTTCTAAACCTGGCCTCTGGCTTCTTTCTTCTCAGCCTAGTCTGGCCTCTAACTACTCAGCTTGGCCTGGCCTCTGGCTTCTCCCTTCTCAGCCTGGCCTGGCCTCTCACTTCTCAGCCTGGCCTGGCCTCTGGCTTCTCACTTCTCAGTCTGGCCTGGCCTCTGACTTCTCACTTCTCAGCATGGCCTCTGGCTTCTTACTTCTCAGCCTGGCCTGGCCTCTGGCTTCTCACTTCTCAGCCTGGCCTCTGGCTTCTCAGCCTGGCCTGGTCTCTGGCTTCTCACTTCTCAGCCTTTGCCTCTGGCTTCTCACTTCTCAGCCTGGCATGGCCTCTGGCTTCTCACTTCTGAGCCAGGCCTGGCCTCTGGCTTCTCACTTCTCATCCTGGCCTCTGGCTTCTCTCTTCTCAGCCTAGTCTGGCCTCTAACTTCTCAGCTTGGCCTGGCCTCTGTCTTCTCCCTTCTCAGCCTGGCCTGGCCTCTGGCTTCTCACTTCTCAGTCTGGCCTGGCCTCTGACTTCTCACTTCTCAGCCTGGCCAGGCCTCTGGCTTCTCACTTCTCAGCATGGCCTGGCCTCTGGCTTCTCACTTCTCATCTTGGCCTGGCCTCTGGCTTCTCACTTCTCAGCTTGGCCTCTGGCTTCTCACTTCTCAACCTGGCCTGGCCTCTGACTTCTGACTTCTCAGCCTGGCCAGGCCTCTGGCTTCTCACTTCTCAGCATGGCCTGGCCTCTGGCGTCTCACTTCTCAAACTGGCCTGGCCTCTGGCTTCTCACTTCTCAGCCTGGCCTGGCCTCTGGCTTCTCACTTCTCAACCTGGCCTGGCCTCTGACTTCTCACTTCTCAGCCTGGCCAGGCCTCTGGCTTCTCACTTCTCAGCATGGCCTGGCCTCTGGCTTCTCACTTCTCATCTTGGCCTGGCCTCTGGCTTCTCACTTCTCAGCTTGGCCTCTGGCTTCTCACTTCTCAACCTGGCCTGGCCTCTGACTTCTGACTTCTCAGCCTGGCCAGGCCTCTGGCTTCTCACTTCTCAGCATGGCCTGGCCTCTGGCGTCTCACTTCTCAACCTGGCCTGGCCTCTGGCTTCTCACTTCTCAGCATGGCCTCTGCTTCTCAATTCTCAGCCTGGCCTCTGGCTTCTCACTTCTCAACCTGGCCTGGCTTCTTACTTCTCAGCCTGGCCTGGCTTCTGGCTTCTCACTTCTCAGCCTGGCCTCTGGCTTCTCACTTCTCAGCCTGGCTTCTGCCTTCTCACTTCTCAGCCTGGCATGTACCCTATCTTCTCACTTCTCAGACTGGCTTGGCCTCTCTCTTCTCACTTCTCAGCCTGGCCTAGCCTCTGGCTTCTCACTTCTCAGCCTGTAGTCACCTCTGGCTTCTCACTTCTCAGCCTGTAGTCGCCTCTGGATTCTCACTTCTCATCCTGGCCTTGCTAATCACTTCTCAGCCTGGCCTTGCCTCTGGCTTCTCAGCCTGTAGTCACCTCTGGCTTCTCACTTCTCAGCCTGTAGTCGCCTCTGGCTTCTCACTTCTCAGCCTGGCCTGGCCTCTGGCTTCTCACTTCTCAGTCTGGCCTGGCCTCTGACTTCTCACTTCTCAGCATGGCCTCTGGCTTCTCACTTCTCAGCATGGCCTGGCCTCTGGCTTCTCACTTCTCAGCCTGGCCTCTGGCTTCTCACTTCTCAGCCTTGCTTCTGGCTTCTCACTTCTCAGCCTGGCATGTCCCCTATCTGCTCACTTCTCAGCCTAGCTTGGCCTCTCCCTTCTCACTTCTCAGCCTGGCCTGGCCTCTGGCTTCTCACTTCTCAGCCTGTAGTCACCTCTGGCTTCTCACTTCTCAGCCTGTAGTCGCCTCTGGCTTCTCACTTCTCAGCCTGGCTTGGCTTTGGCTGCCACCATCTCACACCCTGCTTCCTTGCAGAGTAACACATGGCTCGCTACCACAGCTCCAGTTTTAGTTTAGGGATCTCCCTGCGGGCAAGAATCCTGGCCACGTGGCCTGCTTGAATTTGACTGCAGCCAGCCATGTGGGCTCTGTCTCAACAGGCAGTCTCTCCTGACTGCAGCATCCTTCCAGACTGACTCTCCACTGCAGCCCTTAGGTGTTCCTACACCTGCCTTTTCTTCCCTCCTGCCCCACACAGAATGCATGTGCCAGTATTGTAATTTACCCTCATACTGTCAAAATATGTTTGTACTGTATATATGTAAGTATCGCAGCTGCAAGTACTGTAAGGCATTATTCCAGAAGCCAACCATCAAATGGACCCTGAGGATGTAGCATTGATATAAGACTACCCAAAGAACTGAAAAATTTAAATTTGGGCACATTCTTGTATTCAGCTTCCTGTATGAGTGAGGGACAGTCTTCTCCTACAGCAACCCACTGGGAAAATTTCAGTGTGGTTTCTGGTGTGAAGAAGGGAAAAGTAAGGTTAGCCCTGGAGAAGCACTTCTACCCACTACTATATTTGTGAACCAGAACACTAATCCTCAGTAGGTGTGATGGGGTCTCGTTATCCTCAGTAGGCGTGATGGGGACTCGTTCTCCTAAGTAGGCGTGATGGGGACTCGTTATCCTCAGTAGGTGTGATGGAGACTCGTTATCCTCAGTAGGTGTGATGGGGACTCGTTATCCTTAGTAGGTGTGATGGGGACTCGTTATCCTCAGTAGGTGTGATGGAGACTCGTTATCCTCAGTAGGTGTGATGGGGACTTGTTATCCTCAGTAGGTGTGATGTGGACTCGTTATCCACAGCAAGTGTGATGGGGACTCGTTATCCTCAGTAGGTGTGATGAGGACTCGTAATCCTCAGTAGGTGTGATGGGGACTCGTTATCCTCAGTAGGTGTGATGGGGACTCGTTATCCTCAGTAGGTGTGATGGGGACTCGTAATCCTCAGTAGGTGTGATGGGGACTCGTTATCCTCAGTAGGTGTAATGGTGACTCGTTATCCTCAGTAGGTGTGATAGGGTCTCATAATCCTCAGGTGTGATGGGGACTCGTTATCCTCAGTAGTTGTGATGGAGACTCGTTATCCTCAGTAGGTGTGATGGGGACTCGTTATCCTTAGTAGGTGTGATTGGGACTCATTATCCTCAGTAGGTGTGATGGGGACTCATTATCCTCAGTAGGTGTGATGGGGACCCATAATCCTCAGTAGGTGAGATGGGGACTCGTTATCGTCAGCAGGTGTGATGGGGACTCGTTATTCACAGTAGGTGTGATGGGGACTCGTTATCCTCAGTAGGTGTGATGGGGACTTGTTATCCTCAGTAGGTGTGATGGGGACCCGTAATCCTCAGTAGGTGTGATGGGGACTCCTTATCCTCTGGTGTGATGGGGACTCATTATCCTCACTAGGTGAGATGGGGACTCGTTATCCTCAGTAGGTGATATGGGGACTCGTTATCCTCAGTAGGTGATATGGGGACTCGTAATCTTCAGTAGGTGAGATGGGAACTCGTTATCCTCAGTAGGTGTGATGGGGACTCGTTATCCTCAGTAGGTGTGATGGGGACTCATTATACTCAGTAGGAGTGATGGGGACTCGTTATCCTCAGTAGTTGTGATGGGGACTCATTATCCTCAGTAGGAGTGATGGGGACTCGTTATCCTCAGTAGGTGTGATGAGGACTCGTTATCCTCAGTAGGAGTTATGGGAACTCGTTATCCTCAGTAGATGTGATGGGGACTCGTTATCCTCAGTAGGAGTGATGGGGACTCGTTATTCTCAGTAGGCGTGATGAGGACTCGTTATCCACAGTAGGTGTGATGGGGACTCGTTATCCTCAGTAGGAGTGATGGGGACTCGTTAACCATAGTAGGTGTGATGGGGACTCATTATCCTCAGTAGGTGTGATGGGGACTCGTTATCCTCAGTAGGTGTGATGGGGACTCGTTATCCTCAGTAGGTGTGATGGGGACCCGAAATCCTCAGTAGGTGAGATGGGGACTCGTTATCCTCAGCAGGTGTGATGGGGACTCGTTATCCACAGTAGGTGTGATGGGGACTCGTTATCCTCAGTAGGTGTGATGGGGACTCGTTATCCACAGTAGGTGTGATAGGGACTCTTTATCCTTAGTAGGTGTGATGGGGACTCGTTATGCTCAGGTGTGATGGGGACTCATTATCCTCAGTAGGTGAGATGGGAACTCGTTATCCTCAGGTGTGATGGGGACTCGTTATCCTCAGTAGGGGTGATGGGGACTCGTTATCCTCAGTAGGTGTGATGGGGACTCGTTATCCTCAGTAGGGGTGATGGGGACTCGTTATCCTCAGTAGGTGTGATGGGGACTCGTTATCCTCAGTAGGGGTGATGGGGACTCATTATCCTCAGTAGGTGTGATGGGGACTAGTTATCCTCAGTAGGGGTGATGGGGACTCGTTATCCTCAGTAGGAGTGATGGGGACTCGTTAACCTCAGTAGGTGTGATGGGGACTCGTTATCCTCAGTAGGTGTGATGGGGACTCGTTATCCTCAGTAGGGGTGATGGGGACTCGTTATCCTCAGTAGTTGTGATGGGGACTCGTTATCCTCAGTAGGGGTGATGGGGACTCATTATCCTCAGTAGGAGTGATGGGGACTCGTTATCCTCAGTAGGGGTGATGGGGACTCATTATCCTCAGTAGGTGTGATGGGGACTCGTTATCCTCAGCAGATGTGATGGGGACTCGTTATCCTCAGTAGGTGTGATGGGGACTCGTTTTCCTCAGTAGGTGTGATGGAGACCCGTAATCCTCAGTAGGTGAGATGAGGACTCGTTATCCTCAGCAGTTGTGATGGGGACTCGTTATCCACAGTAGGTGTGATGGGGACTCGTTATCCTCAGTAGGTGTGATGGGGACTCGTTATCCACAGTGGGTGAGATGGGGACTCTTTATCCTCAGTAGGTGGGATGGGGACTCGTTATCCTCAGGTGTGATGGGAACTCGTTATCCTCAGTAGGTGAGATGGGAACTCGTTATCCTCAGTAGGTGTGATAAGGGACTCGTTATCCTCAGTAGGGGTGATGAGGACTCGTTATCCTCAGCAGTTGTGATGGGGACTCGTTATCCACAGTAGGTGTGATGGGGACTCGTTATCCTCAGTAGGTGTGATGGGGACTCGTTATCCACAGTAGGTGAGATGGGGACTCTTTATCCTCAGTAGGTGTGATGGGGACTCGTTATCCTCAGGTGTGATGGGAACTCGTTATCCTCAGTAGGTGAGATGGGAACTCGTTATCCTCAGTAGGTGTGATGGGGACTCGTTATCCTCAGTAGGGGTGATGGGGACTCGTTATCCACAGTAGGTGTGATGGGGACTCGTTATCCTCAGTAGGTGTGATGGTGACCCATAATCCTCAATAGGTGTGATGAGGACTCATTATCCTCAGTAGGTGTGATGGAGACCCGTAATTCTCAGTCGGTGAGATGAGGACTCGTTATCCTCAGTAGATGTTATGGGGGTGTGATCCTCAGTAGGTGAGATGGGGACTCGTTATCCACAGTAGGTGTGATAGGGACTCGTTATCCTCAGTAGGTGTGATGGGGACTCATTATCCTCAGTAGGAGTGATGGGGACTCGTTATCCTCAGTAGTTGTGATGAGGACTCATCATCCTCAGTAGGAGTGATGGGGACTCGTTATCCTCAGTAGGTGTGATGGGGACACGTTATCCTCAGTAGGTGAGATGGGGACTCGTAATCCTCAGTAGGTGAGATGGGAACTCGTTATCCACAATAGGTGTGATGGGGACTCGTTATCCTCAGTAGGTGTGATGGGGACTCGTTATCCTCAGTAGGAGTGATGGGAACTCGTTATCCTCAGTAGATTTGATGGGGAATCGTTATCCTCAGTAGGTGTGATGGGGACTCGTTATCCTCAGTAGGCGTGATGGGGACTCGCTATCCTCAGTAGGTGTGATGGAGACCCGTAATCCTCAGTAGGTGAGATGAGGACTGGATATCCTCAGCAGGTGTGATGGGGACTCTTTATCCACAGTAGGTGTGATGGGGACTCGTTATCCTCAGGTGTGATGGGGACTCGTTATCCTCAGTAGGTGAGATGGGGACTCGATATCCACAGTAGGTGTGATGGGGACTCGTTATCCTCAGTAGGTGTGATGGGGACTCGATATCCACAGTAGGTGTGATGGGGACTCTTTATCCTCAGTAGGTGTGATGGGGACTCGTTATCCTCAGGTGTGATGGGGGACTCGTTATCCTCAGTAGGTGAGATGGGAACTCGTTATCCTCAGTAGGTGTGATGGGGACTCGTTATCCTCAGTAGGGGTGATGGGGACTCGTTATCCTCAGTAGGTGTGATGGGGACTCGTTATCCACAGTAGGTGTGATGGGGACTCGTTATCCTCAGTAGGTGTGATGGGGACTCGTTATCCTCAGTAGGTGTGATGGGGACTCTTTATCCTCAGCAGGTTTGATGGGGACTCGTTATCCTCAGGTGTGATGGGGACTCGTTATCCTCAGTAGGTGAGATGGGAACTCGTTATCCTCAGTAGGTGTGATGGGGACTCGTAATCCTCAGTAGGGGTGATGGGGACTCGTTATCCTCAGTAGGTGTGATGGGGACTCGTTATCCTCAGTAGGGGTGATGGGGACTCGTTATCCACAGTAGGTGTGATGTGGACTCTTTATCCTCAGTAGGTGTGATGGGGACTCGTTATCCTCAGGTGTGATGGGGACTCGTTATCCTCAGTAGGTGAGATGGGAACTCGTTATCCTCAGCAGGGGTGATGGGGACTCGTTATCCTCAGTAGGTGTGATGGGGACTCGTTATCCACAGTAGGTGTGATGTGGACTCTTTATCCTCAGTAGGTGTGATGGGGACTCGTTATCCTCAGGTGTGATGGGGACTCGTTATCCTCAGTAGGTGAGATGGGAACTCGTTATCCTCAGTAGGGGTGATGGGGACTCGTTATCCTCAGTAGGTGTGATGGGGACTCGTTATCCTCAGTAGGGGTGATGGGGACTCGTTATCCTCAGTAGGTGTGATGGGGACTTGTTATCCTCAGTAGGTGTGATGGGGACTCGTTATCCTCAGTAGGTGTGATGGAGACCCGTAATCCTCAGTAGGTGTGATGAGGACTCGTTATCCTCAGTAGGTGTGATGGGGACTCGTTATCCTCAGTAGGTGTGATGGGGACTCGTTATCCTCAGTAGGTGTGATGGGAACCCGAAATCCTCAGTAGGTGAGATGGGGACTCATCCTCAGTAGGTGTGATGGGGACTCGTTATCCTCAGTAGGTGTGATGGGGACTCGTAATCCTCAGTAGGTGTGATGGGGACTCGTTATCCTCAGTAGGTGTGATGGGGACTCGTTATCCTCAGTAGGCGTGATGGGGACTCGCTATCCTCAGTAGGTGTGATGGAGACCCGTAATCCTCAGTAGGTGAGATGAGGACTCGTTATCCTCAGCAGGTGTGTTGGGAACTCGTTATCCACAGTAGGTGTGATGGGGACTCGTTATCCTCAGTAGGTGTGATGGGGACTCGTTATCCACAGTAGGTGTGATGGGGACTCTTTATCCTCAGTAGGTGTGATGGGGACACGTTATCCTCAGGTGTGATGGGGACTCATTATCCTCAGTAGGTGAGATGGGAACTCGTTATCCTCAGTAGGTGTGATGGGGACTCGTTATCCTCAGTAGGGGTGATGGGGACTCGTTATCCTCAGTAGGTGTGATGGGGACTCGTTATCCTCAGTAGGGGTGATGGGGACTCGTTATCCTCAGTAGTTGTGATGGGGACTCGTTATCCTCAGTAGGGGTGATGGGGACTCATTATCCTCAGTAGGAGTGATGGGGACTCGTTATCCTCAGTAGGTGTGATGGGGACTCGTTATCCTCAGTAGGTGTGATGGGGACCCGAAATCCTCAGTAGGTGAGATGGGGACTCATCCTCAGTAGGTGTGATGGGGACTCGTTATCCTCAGTAGGTGTGATGGGGACTCGTAATCCTCAGTAGGTGTGACGGGGACTCGTTATCCTCAGTAGGTGTGATGGGGACTCGTTATCCTCAGTAGGCGTGATGGGGACTCGCTATCCTCAGTAGGTGTGATGGAGACCCGTAATCCTCAGTAGGTGAGATGAGGACTCGTTATCCTCAGCAGGTGTGATGGGAACTCGTTATCCACAGTAGGTGTGATGGGGACTCGTTATCCTCAGTAGGTGTGATGGGGACTCGTTATCCACAGTAGGTGTGATGGGGACTCTTTATCCTCAGTAGGTGTGATGGGGACACGTTATCCTCAGGTGTGATGGGGACTCATTATCCTCAGTAGGTGAGATGGGAACTCGTTATCCTCAGTAGGTGTGATGGGGACTCGTTATCCTCAGTAGGGGTGATGGGGACTCGTTATCCTCAGTAGGTGTGATGGGGACTCGTTATCCTCAGTAGGGGTGATGGGGACTCGTTATCCTCAGTAGGTGTGATGGGGACTCGTTATCCTCAGTAGGGGTGATGGGGACTCATTATCCTCAGTAGGTGTGATGGGGACTAGTTATCCTCAGAATGGGGTGATGGGGACTCGTTATCCTCAGTAGGAGTGATGGGGACTCGTTAACCTCAGTAGGTGTGATGGGGACTCGTTATCCTCAGTAGGTGTGATGGGGACTCGATATCCTCAGTAGGGGTGATGGGGACTCGTTATCCTCAGTAGTTGTGATGGGGACTCGTTATCCTCAGTAGGGGTGATGGGGACTCATTATCCTCAGTAGGAGTGATGGGGACTCGTTATCCTCAGTAGGTGTGATGGGGACTCGTTATCCTCATCAGGTGTGATGGGGACTCGTTATCCTCATCAGATGTGATGGGGACTCGTTATCCTCAGTAGGTGTGATGGGGACTCGTTTTCCTCAGTAGGTGTGATGGAGACCCGAAATCCTCAGTAGGTGAGATGAGGACTCGTTATCCTCAGCAGTTGTGATGGGGACTCGTTATCCACAGTAGGTGTGATGGGGACTCGTTATCCTCAGTAGGTGTGATGGGGACTCGTTATCCACAGTAGGTGAGATGGGGACTCTTTATCCTTAGTAGGTGTGATGGGGACTCGTTATCCTCAGGTGTGATGGGAACTCGTTATCCTCAGTAGGTGAGATGGGAACTCGTTATCCTCAGTAGGTGTGATGGGGACTCGTTATCCTCAGTAGGGGTGATGGGGACTCGTTATCCTCAGTAGGTGTGATGGGGACTCGTTATCCTCAGTAGGGGTGATGGGGACTCGTTATCCTCAATAGGTGTGATGGGGACTCGTTATCCTCAGTAGGTGTGATGGTGAACCATAATCCTCAATAGGTGTGATGAGGACTCATTATCCTCAGTAGGTGTGATGGAGACCCGTAATTCTCAGTCGGTGAAATGAGGACTCGTTATCCTCAATAGGTGTGATGGGGACTCGTTATGCTCAGTAGATGTTATGGGGACTAATTATCCTCAGTAGGTGTGATGGGGACTCGTTATCCACAGTAGGTGTGATGGGGACTCGTTATCCTCAGTAGGTGTGATGGGGACTCGTTATCCTCAGTAGGTGAGATGGGGACTCGTTATCCACAGTAGGTGTGATAGGGACTCGTTATCCTCAGTAGGTGTGATGGGGACTCATTATCCTCAGTAGGAGTGATGGGGACTCGTTATCCTCAGTAGTTGTGATGAGGACTCATCATCCTCAGTAGGAGTGATGGGGACTCGTTATCCTCAGTAGGTGTGATGGGGACTCGTTATCCACAGTAGGTGTGATGGGGACTCGTTATCCTCAGTAGGTGTGATGGGGACTCGTTATCCACAGTAGGTGTGATGGGGACTCGTTATCCTCAGTAGGTGTGATGGGGACTCGTTATCCACAGTAGGTGTGATAGGGACTCTTTATCCTTAGTAGGTGTGATGGGGACTCGTTATGCTCAGGTGTGATGGGGACTCATTATCCTCAGTAGGTGAGATGGGAACTCGTTATCCTCAGGTGTGATGGGGACTCGTTATCCTCAGTAGGGGTGATGGGGACTCGTTATCCTCAGTAGGTGTGATGGGGACTCGTTATCCTCAGTAGGGGTGATGGGGACTCGTTATCCTCAGTAGGTGTGATGGGGACTCGTTATCCTCAGTAGGGGTGATGGGGACTCATTATCCTCAGTAGGTGTGATGGGGACTAGTTATCCTCAGTAGGGGTGATGGGGACTCGTTATCCTCAGTAGGAGTGATGGGGACTCGTTAACCTCAGTAGGTGTGATGGGGACTCGTTATCCTCAGTAGGTGTGATGGGGACTCGTTATCCTCAGTAGTTGTGATGGGGACTCGTTATCCTCAGTAGGGGTGATGGGGACTCATTATCCTCAGTAGGAGTGATGGGGACTCGTTATCCTCAGTAGGGGTGATGGGGACTCATTATCCTCAGTAGGTGTGATGGGGACTCGTTATCCTCAGCAGATGTGATGGGGACTCGTTATCCTCAGTAGGTGTGATGGGGACTCGTTTTCCTCAGTAGGTGTGATGGAGACCCGTAATCCTCAGTAGGTGAGATGAGGACTCGTTATCCTCAGCAGTTGTGATGGGGACTCGTTATCCACAGTAGGTGTGATGGGGACTCGTTATCCTCAGTAGGTGTGATGGGGACTCGTTATCCACAGTGGGTGAGATGGGGACTCTTTATCCTCAGTAGGTGGGATGGGGACTCGTTATCCTCAGGTGTGATGGGAACTCGTTATCCTCAGTAGGTGAGATGGGAACTCGTTATCCTCAGTAGGTGTGATAAGGGACTCGTTATCCTCAGTAGGGGTGATGAGGACTCGTTATCCTCAGCAGTTGTGATGGGGACTCGTTATCCACAGTAGGTGTGATGGGGACTCGTTATCCTCAGTAGGTGTGATGGGGACTCGTTATCCACAGTAGGTGAGATGGGGACTCTTTATCCTCAGTAGGTGTGATGGGGACTCGTTATCCTCAGGTGTGATGGGAACTCGTTATCCTCAGTAGGTGAGATGGGAACTCGTTATCCTCAGTAGGTGTGATGGGGACTCGTTATCCTCAGTAGGGGTGATGGGGACTCGTTATCCTCAGTAGGTGTGATGGGGACTCGTTATCCTCAGTAGGTGTGATGGTGACCCATAATCCTCAATAGGTGTGATGAGGACTCATTATCCTCAGTAGGTGTGATGGAGACCCGTAATTCTCAGTCGGTGAGATGAGGACTCGTTATCCTCAGTAGATGTTATGGGGGTGTGATCCTCAGTAGGTGAGATGGGGACTCGTTATCCACAGTAGGTGTGATAGGGACTCGTTATCCTCAGTAGGTGTGATGGGGACTCATTATCCTCAGTAGGAGTGATGGGGACTCGTTATCCTCAGTAGTTGTGATGAGGACTCATCATCCTCAGTAGGAGTGATGGGGACTCGTTATCCTCAGTAGGTGTGATGGGGACTCGTTATCCTCAGTAGGTGAGATGGGGACTCGTAATCCTCAGTAGGTGAGATGGGAACTCGTTATCCACAATAGGTGTGATGGGGACTCGTTATCCTCAGTAGGTGTGATGGGGACTCGTTATCCTCAGTAGGAGTGATGGGAACTCGTTATCCTCAGTAGATTTGATGGGGAATCGTTATCCTCAGTAGGTGTGATGGGGACTCGTTATCCTCAGTAGGCGTGATGGGGACTCGCTATCCTCAGTAGGTGTGATGGAGACCCGTAATCCTCAGTAGGTGAGATGAGGACTGGATATCCTCAGCAGGTGTGATGGGGACTCTTTATCCACAGTAGGTGTGATGGGGACTCGTTATCCTCAGTAGGTGTGATGGGGACTCGATATCCACAGTAGGTGTGATGGGGACTCTTTATCCTCAGTAGGTGTGATGGGGACTCGTTATCCTCAGGTGTGATGGGGACTCGTTATCCTCAGTAGGTGAGATGGGAACTCGTTATCCTCAGTAGGTGTGATGGGGACTCGTTATCCTCAGTAGGGGTGATGGGGACTCGTTATCCTCAGTAGGTGTGATGGTGACTCGTTATCCACAGTAGGTGTGATGGGGACTCGTTATCCTCAGTAGGTGTGATGGGGACTCGTTATCCTCAGTAGGTGTGATGGGGACTCTTTATCCTCAGCAGGTTTGATGGGGACTCGTTATCCTCAGGTGTGATGGGGACTCGTTATCCTCAGTAGGTGAGATGGGAACTCGTTATCCTCAGTAGGTGTGATGGGGACTCGTAATCCTCAGTAGGGGTGATGGGGACTCGTTATCCTCAGTAGGTGTGATGGGGACTCGTTATCCTCAGTAGGGGTGATGGGGACTCGTTATCCACAGTAGGTGTGATGTGGACTCTTTATCCTCAGTAGGTGTGATGGGGACTCGTTATCCTCAGGTGTGATGGGGACTCGTTATCCTCAGTAGGTGAGATGGGAACTCGTTATCCTCAGCAGGGGTGATGGGGACTCGTTATCCTCAGTAGGTGTGATGGGGACTCGTTATCCACAGTAGGTGTGATGTGGACTCTTTATCCTCAGTAGGTGTGATGGGGACTCGTTATCCTCAGGTGTGATGGGGACTCGTTATCCTCAGTAGGTGAGATGGGAACTCGTTATCCTCAGTAGGGGTGATGGGGACTCGTTATCCTCAGTAGGTGTGATGGGGACTCGTTATCCTCAGTAGGGGTGATGGGGACTCGTTATCCTCAGTAGGTGTGATGGGGACTTGTTATCCTCAGTAGGTGTGATGGGGACTCGTTATCCTCAGTAGGTGTGATGGAGACCCGTAATCCTCAGTAGGTGTGATGAGGACTCGTTATCCTCAGTAGGTGTGATGGGGACTCGTTATCCTCAGTAGGTGTGATGGGGACTCGTTATCCTCAGTAGGTGTGATGGGGACCCGAAATCCTCAGTAGGTGAGATGGGGACTCATCCTCAGTAGGTGTGATGGGGACTCGTTATCCTCAGTAGGTGTGATGGGGACTCGTAATCCTCAGTAGGTGTGATGGGGACTCGTTATCCTCAGTAGGTGTGATGGGGACTCGTTATCCTCAGTAGGCGTGATGGGGACTCGCTATCCTCAGTAGGTGTGATGGAGACCCGTAATCCTCAGTAGGTGAGATGAGGACTCGTTATCCTCAGCAGGTGTGATGGGAACTCGTTATCCACAGTAGGTGTGATGGGGACTCGTTATCCTCAGTAGGTGTGATGGGGACTCGTTATCCACAGTAGGTGTGATGGGGACTCTTTATCCTCAGTAGGTGTGATGGGGACACGTTATCCTCAGGTGTGATGGGGACTCATTATCCTCAGTAGGTGAGATGGGAACTCGTTATCCTCAGTAGGTGTGATGGGGACTCGTTATCCTCAGTAGGGGTGATGGGGACTCGTTATCCTCAGTAGGTGTGATGGGGACTCGTTATCCTCAGTAGGGGTGATGGGGACTCGTTATCCTCAGTAGTTGTGATGGGGACTCGTTATCCTCAGTAGGGGTGATGGGGACTCATTATCCTCAGTAGGAGTGATGGGGACTCGTTATCCTCAGTAGGTGTGATGGGGACTCTTTATCCTCAGTAGGTGTGATGGGGACCCGAAATCCTCAGTAGGTGAGATGGGGACTCATCCTCAGTAGGTGTGATGGGGACTCGTTATCCTCAGTAGGTGTGATGGGGACTCGTAATCCTCAGTAGGTGTGACGGGGACTCGTTATCCTCAGTAGGTGTGATGGGGACTCGTTATCCTCAGTAGGCGTGATGGGGACTCGCTATCCTCAGTAGGTGTGATGGAGACCCGTAATCCTCAGTAGGTGAGATGAGGACTCGTTATCCTCAGCAGGTGTGATGGGAACTCGTTATCCACAGTAGGTGTGATGGGGACTCGTTATCCTCAGTAGGTGTGATGGGGACTCGTTATCCACAGTAGGTGTGATGGGGACTCTTTATCCTCAGTAGGTGTGATGGGGACACGTTATCCTCAGGTGTGATGGGGACTCATTATCCTCAGTAGGTGAGATGGGAACTCGTTATCCTCAGTAGGTGTGATGGGGACTCGTTATCCTCAGTAGGGGTGATGGGGACTCGTTATCCTCAGTAGGTGTGATGGGGACTCGTTATCCTCAGTAGGGGTGATGGGGACTCGTTATCCTCAGTAGGTGTGATGGGGACTCGTTATCCTCAGTAGGGGTGATGGGGACTCATTATCCTCAGTAGGTGTGATGGGGACTAGTTATCCTCAGAATGGGGTGATGGGGACTCGTTATCCTCAGTAGGAGTGATGGGGACTCGTTAACCTCAGTAGGTGTGATGGGGACTCGTTATCCTCAGTAGGTGTGATGGGGACTCGATATCCTCAGTAGGGGTGATGGGGACTCGTTATCCTCAGTAGTTGTGATGGGGACTCGTTATCCTCAGTAGGGGTGATGGGGACTCATTATCCTCAGTAGGAGTGATGGGGACTCGTTATCCTCAGTAGGTGTGATGGGGACTCGTTATCCTCATCAGGTGTGATGGGGACTCGTTATCCTCATCAGATGTGATGGGGACTCGTTATCCTCAGTAGGTGTGATGGGGACTCGTTTTCCTCAGTAGGTGTGATGGAGACCCGAAATCCTCAGTAGGTGAGATGAGGACTCGTTATCCTCAGCAGTTGTGATGGGGACTCGTTATCCACAGTAGGTGTGATGGGGACTCGTTATCCTCAGTAGGTGTGATGGGGACTCGTTATCCACAGTAGGTGAGATGGGGACTCTTTATCCTTAGTAGGTGTGATGGGGACTCGTTATCCTCAGGTGTGATGGGAACTCGTTATCCTCAGTAGGTGAGATGGGAACTCGTTATCCTCAGTAGGTGTGATGGGGACTCGTTATCCTCAGTAGGGGTGATGGGGACTCGTTATCCTCAGTAGGTGTGATGGGGACTCGTTATCCTCAGTAGGGGTGATGGGGACTCGTTATCCTCAATAGGTGTGATGGGGACTCGTTATCCTCAGTAGGTGTGATGGTGAACCATAATCCTCAATAGGTGTGATGAGGACTCATTATCCTCAGTAGGTGTGATGGAGACCCGTAATTCTCAGTCGGTGAAATGAGGACTCGTTATCCTCAATAGGTGTGATGGGGACTCGTTATGCTCAGTAGATGTTATGGGGACTCATTATCCTCAGTAGGTGTGATGGGGACTCGTTATCCACAGTAGGTGTGATGGGGACTCGTTATCCTCAGTAGGTGTGATGGGGACTCGTTATCCTCAGTAGGTGAGATGGGGACTCGTTATCCACAGTAGGTGTGATAGGGACTCGTTATCCTCAGTAGGTGTGATGGGGACTCATTATCCTCAGTAGGAGTGATGGGGACTCGTTATCCTCAGTAGTTGTGATGAGGACTCATCATCCTCAGTAGGAGTGATGGGGACTCGTTATCCTCAGTAGGTGTGATGGGGACTCGTTATCCACAGTAGGTGTGATGGGGACTCGTTATCCTCAGTAGGTGTGATGGGGACTCGTTATCCACAGTAGGTGTGATGGGGACTCTTTATCCTCAGTAGGTGTGATGGGGACTCGTTATCCTCAGGTGTGATGGGGACTCATTATCCTCAGTAGGTGAGATGGGAACTCGTTATCCTCAGTAGGTGTGATGGGGACTCGTTATCCTCAGTAGGGGTGATGGGACTCGTTTTCCTCAGTAGGTGTGATGGGGACTTGTTATCCTCAGTAGGGGTGATGGGGACTCGTTATCCTCAGTAGGTGTGATGGGGACTCGTTATCCTCAGAAGGGGTGATGGGGACTCATTATCCTTAGTAGGTGTGATGGGGACTCGTAATCCTCAGTAGGGGTGATGGGGACTCGTTATCCTCAGTAGGAGTGATGGGGACTCGTTAACCTCAGTAGGTGTGATGGGGACTCGTTATCCTCAGTAGGTGTGATGGGGACTCGTTATCCTCAGTAGGGGTGATGGGGACTCGTTATCCTCAGTAGTTGTGATGGGGACTCGTTATCCTCAGTAGGGATGATGGGGACTCATTATCCTCAGTAGGAGTGATGGGGACTCGTTATCCTCAGTAGGTGTGATGGGGACTCGTTATCCTCAGCAAATGTGATGGGGACTCGTTATCCTCAGTAGGTGTGATGGGGACTCATTTTCCTCAGTAGGTGTGTCGGAGACCCGTAATCCTCAGTAGGTGAGATGAGGACTCGTTATCCTCAGCAGTTGTGATGGGGACTCGTTATCCTCAGTAGGTGAGATGGGAACTCGTTATCCTCAGCAGGTGTGATGGGGACTCATTATCCTCAGTAGGGGTGATGGGGACTTGTTATCCTCAGTAGGTGTGATGGGGACTCGTTATCCTCAATAGGGGTGATGGGGACTCGTTATCCTCAGTAGGAGTGATGGGGACTCGCTATCCTCAGTAGGTGTGATGGAGACCCGTAATCCTCAGTAGTTGAGATGAGGACTCGTTATCCTCAGCAGGTGTGATGGGGACACGTTATCCACAGTATGTGTGATGGGGACTCGTTATCCTCAGTAGGTGTGATGGGGACTCGTTATCCACAGTAGGTGTGATGTGGACTCTTTATCCTCAGTAGGTGTGATGGGGACTCGTTATCCTCAGGTGTGATGGGGACTCGTTATCAACAGTAGGTGAGATGGGAACTCGTTATCCTCAGTAGGGGTGATGGGGACTCGTTATCCTCAGTAGGTGTGATGGGGACTCATTATCCTCAGTAGGGGTGATGGGGACTCGTTATCCTCAGTAGGTGTGATGGGGACTCGTTATCCTAAGTAGGTGTGATGGAGACCCGTAATCCTCAGTAGGTGTGATGAGGACTCATTATCCTCAGTAGGTGTGATGTAGACCCGTAATTCTCAGTAGGTGAGATGAGGACTAGTTATCCTCAGGAGGTGTGATGGGGACTCGTTATCCACAGTAGGTGTGATGGGGACTCATTATCCTCAGTAGGTGTGATGGGGACTCATTTTCCTCAGTAGGAGTGATGGGGACTCGTTATTCTCAGTAGTTGTGATGAGGACTCATCATCCTCAGTAGGAGTGATGGGGACTCGTTATCCTCAGTAGGTGTGATGGGGACTCGTAATCCTCAGTAGGTAAGATGGGAACTCGTTATCCTCAGTAGGTAAGATGGGAACTCGTTATCCACAATAGGTGTGATGGGGACTCATTATCCTCAGTAGGAGTGATGGGGACTCGTTATCCTCAGTAGTTGTGATGAGGACTCATCATCCTCAGTAGGAGTGATGGGGACTCGTTATCCTCAGTAGGTGTGATGGGGACTCGTTATCCTCAGTAGGTGAGATGGGGACTCGTAATCCTCAGTAGGTGAGATGGGAACTCGTTATCCACAATAGGTGTGATGGGGACTCGTTATCCTCAGTAGGTGTGATGGGGACTCGTTATCCTCAGTAGGTGAGATGGGGACTCGTAATCCTCAGTAGGTGAGATGGGAACTCGTTATCCACAATAGGTGTGATGGGGACTCGTTATCCTCAGTAGGTGTGATGGGGACTCGTTATCCTCAGTAGGAGTGATGGGAACTCGTTATCCTCAGTAGATGTGATGGGGACTCGTTATCCTCAGTAGGTGTGATGGGGACTCGTTATCCTCAGTAGGCGTGATGGGGACTCGCTATCCTCAGTAGGTGTGATGGAGACCCGTAATCCTCAGTAGGTGAGATGAGGACTGGATATCCTCAGCAGGTGTGATGGGGACTCGTTATCCACAGTAGGTGTGATGGGGACTCGTTATCCTCAGTAGGTGTGATGGGGACTCGTTATCCACAGTAGGTGTGATGTGGACTCTTTATCCTCAGTAGGTGTGATAGGGACTCGTTATCCTCAGGTGTGATGGGGACTCGTTATCCTCAGTAGGTGAGATGGGAACTCGTTATCCTCAGCAGGGGTGATGGGGACTCGTTATCCTCAGTAGGTGTGATGGGGACTCGTTATCCTCAGTAGGTGTGATGGGGACTTGTTATCCTCAGTAGGTGTGATGGGGACTCGTTATCCTAAGTAGGTGTGATGGAGACCCGTAATCCTCAGTAGGTGTGATGAGGACTCGTTATCCTCAGTAGGTGTGATGGAGACCCGTAATTCTCAGTAGGTGAGATGAGGACTAGTTATCCTCAGGAGGTGTGATGGGGACTCGTTATCCACAGTAGGTGTGATGGGGACTCATTATCCTCGGTAGGTGTGATGGGGACTCATTTTCCTCAGTAGGAGTGATGGGGACTCGTTATTCTCAGTAGTTGTGATGAGGACTCATCATCCTCAGTAGGAGTGATGGGGACTCGTTATCCTCAGTAGGTGTGATGGGGACTCGTTATCCTCAGTAGGTGAGATGGGGACTCGTAATCCTCAGTAGGTGAGATGGGAACTCGTTATCCACAATAGGTGTGATGGGGACTCGTTATCCTCAGTAGGTGTGACGGGGACTCGTTATCCTCAGTAGGAGTGATGGGAACTCGTTATCCTCAGTAGATGTGATAGGGACTCGTTATCCTCAGTAGGTGTGATGGGGACTCGTTATCCTCAGTAGGCGTGATGGGGACTCGCTATCCTTAGTAGGTGTGATGGAGACCCGTAATCCTCAGTAGGTGAGATGAGGACTGGATATCCTCAGCAGGTGTGATGGGGACTCGTTATCCACAGTAGGTGTGATGGGGACTCGTTATCCTCAGTAGGTGTGATGGGGACTCGATATCCACAGTAGGTGTGATGGGGACTCTTTATCCTCAGTAGGTGAGATGAGGACTGGATATCCTCAGCAGGTGTGATGGGGACTCGTTATCCTCAGTAGGTGAGATGGGAACTCGTTATCCTCAGTAGGTGTGATGGGGACTCGTTATCCTCAGTAGGGGTGATGGGGACTCGTTATCCTCAGTAGGTGTGATGGGGACTCGTTATCCACAGTAGGTGTGATGGGGACTCGTTATCCTCAGTAGGTGTGATGGGGACTCGTTATCCACAGTAGGTGTGATGGGGACTCTTTATCCTCAGTAGGTGTGATGGGGACTCGTTATCCTCAGGTGTGATGGGGACTCGTTATCCTCAGTAGGTGAGATGGGAACTCGTTATCCTCAGTAGGTGTGATGGGGACTCGTTATCCTCAGTAGGGGTGATGGGGACTCGTTATCCTCAGTAGGTGTAATGGGGACTCGTTATCCTCAGTAGGGGTGATGGGAACTCGTTATCCTCAGTAGGAGTGATGGGGACTCGCTATCCTCAGTAGGTGTGATGGAGACCCGTAATCCTCAGTAGGTGAGATGAGGACTCGTTATCCTCAGCAGGTGTGATGGGGACTCGTTATCCACAGTATGTGTGATGGGGACTCGTTATCCTCAGTAGGTGTGATGGGGACTCGTTATCCACAGTAGGTGTGATGTGGACTCTTTATCCTCAGTAGGTGTGATGGGGACTCGTTATCCTCAGGTGTGATGGGGACTCGTTATCCTCAGTAGGTGAGATGGGAACTCGTTATCCTTAGTAGGGGTGATGGGGACTCGTTATCCTCAGTAGGTGTGATGGGGACTCGTTATCCTCAGTAGGGGTGATGGGGACTCGTTATCCTCAGTAGGTGTGATGGGGACTTGTTATCCTCAGAAGGTGTAATGGGGACTCGTTATCCTCAGTAGGTGTGATGGAGACCCGTAAATCTCAGTAGGTGTGATGAGGACTCGTTATCCTCAGCAGTTGTGATGGGGACTCGTTATCCACAGTAGGTGTGATGGGGACTCTTTATCCTCAGTAGGTGTGATGGGGACTCGTTATCCTCAGGTGTGATGGGAACTCGTTATCCTCAGTAGGTGAGATGGGAACTCGTTATCCTCAGCAGGTGTGATGGGGACTCGTTATCCTCAGTAGGGGTGATGGGGACTCGTTATCCTCAGTAGGTGTGATGGGGACTCGTTATCCTCAATAGGGGTGATGGGGACTCGTTATCCTCAGTAGGAGTGATGGGGACTCGCTATCCTCAGTAGGTGTGATGGAGACCCGTAATCCTCAGTAGTTGAGATGAGGACTCGTTATCCTCAGCAGGTGTGATGGGGACACGTTATCCACAGTATGTGTGATGGGGACTCGTTATCCTCAGTAGGTGTGATGGGGACTCGTTATCCACAGTAGGTGTGATGTGGACTCTTTATCCTCAGTAGGTGTGATGGGGACTCGTTATCCTCAGGTGTGATGGGGACTCGTTATCAACAGTAGGTGAGATGGGAACTCGTTATCCTCAGTAGGGGTGATGGGGACTCGTTATCCTCAGTAGGTGTGATGGGGACTCGTTATCCTCAGTAGGGGTGATGGGGACTCGTTATCCTCAGTAGGTGTGATGGGGACTCGTTATCCTAAGTAGGTGTGATGGAGACCCGTAATCCTCAGTAGGTGTGATGAGGACTCATTATCCTCAGTAGGTGTGATGGAGACCCGTAATTCTCAGTAGGTGAGATGAGGACTAGTTATCCTCAGGAGGTGTGATGGGGACTCGTTATCCACAGTAGGTGTGATGGGGACTCATTATCCTCAGTAGGTGTGATGGGGACTCATTTTCCTCAGTAGGAGTGATGGGGACTCGTTATTCTCAGTAGTTGTGATGAGGACTCATCATCCTCAGTAGGAGTGATGGGGACTCGTTATCCTCAGTAGGTGTGATGGGGACTCGTAATCCTCAGTAGGTAAGATGGGAACTCGTTATCCTCAGTAGGTAAGATGGGAACTCGTTATCCACAATAGGTGTGATGGGGACTCATTATCCTCAGTAGGAGTGATGGGGACTCGTTATCCTCAGTAGTTGTGATGAGGACTCATCATCCTCAGTAGGAGTGATGGGGACTCGTTATCCTCAGTAGGTGTGATGGGGACTCGTTATCCTCAGTAGGTGAGATGGGGACTCGTAATCCTCAGTAGGTGAGATGGGAACTCGTTGTCCACAATAGGTGTGATGGGGACTCGTTATCCACAGTAGGTGTGATGGGGACTCGTTATCCTCAGTAGGTGAGATGGGGACTCGTAATCCTCAGTAGGTGAGATGGGAACTCGTTATCCACAATAGGTGTGATGGGGACTCGTTATCCTCAGTAGGTGTGATGGGGACTCGTTATCCTCAGTAGGAGTGATGGGAACTCGTTATCCTCAGTAGATGTGATGGGGACTCGTTATCCTCAGTAGGCGTGATGGGGACTCGCTATCCTCAGTAGGTGTGATGGAGACCCGTAATCCTCAGTAGGTGAGATGAGGACTGGATATCCTCAGCAGGTGTGATGGGGACTCGTTATCCACAGTAGGTGTGATGGGGACTCGTTATCCTCAGTAGGTGTGATGGGGACTCGTTATCCACAGTAGGTGTGATGTGGACTCTTTATCCTCAGTAGGTGTGATGGGGACTCGTTATCCTCAGGTGTGATGGGGACTCGTTATCCTCAGTAGGTGAGATGGGAACTCGTTATCCTCAGCAGGGGTGATGGGGACTCGTTATCCTCAGTAGGTGTGATGGGGACTCGTTATCCTCAGTAGGTGTGATGGGGACTTGTTATCCTCAGTAGGTGTGATGGGGACTCGTTATCCTAAGTAGGTGTGATGGAGACCCGTAATCCTCAGTAGGTGTGATGAGGACTCGTTATCCTCAGTAGGTGTGATGGAGACCCGTAATTCTCAGTAGGTGAGATGAGGACTAGTTATCCTCAGGAGGTGTGATGGGGACTCGTTATCCACAGTAGGTGTGATGGGGACTCATTATCCTCAGTAGGTGTGATGGGGACTCATTTTCCTCAGTAGGAGTGATGGGGACACGTTATTTTCAGTAGTTGTGATGAGGACTCATCATCCTCAGTAGGAGTGATGGGGACTCGTTATCCTCAGTAGGTGTGATGGGGACTCGTTATCCTCAGTAGGTGAGATGGGGACTTGTAATCCTCAGTAGATGAGATGGGAACTCGTTATCCACAATAGGTGTGATGGGGACTCGTTATCCTCAGTAGGTGTGATGGGGACTCGTTATCCTCAGTAGGAGTGATGGGAACTCGTTATCCTCAGTAGATGTGATGGGGACTCGTTATCCTCAGTAGGTGTGATGGGGACTCGTTATCCTCAGTAGGCGTGATGGGGACTCGCTATCCACAGTAGGTGTGATGGGGACTCTTTATCCTCAGTAGGTGAGATGAGGACTGGATATCCTCAGCAGGTGTGATGGGGACTCGTTATCCTCAGTAGGTGAGATGGGAACTCGTTATCCTCAGTAGGTGTGATGGGGACTCGATATCCACAGTAGGTGTGATGGGGACTCTTTATCCTCAGTAGGTGAGATGAGGACTGGATATCCTCAGCAGGTGTGATGGGGACTCGTTATCCTCAGTAGGTGAGATGGGAACTCGTTATCCTCAGTAGGTGTGATGGGGACTCGTTATCCTCAGTAGGGGTGATGGGGACTCGTTATCCTCAGTAGGTGTGATGGGGACTCTTTATCCACAGTAGGTGTGATGGGGACTCGTTATCCTCAGTAGGTGTGATGGGGACTCGTTATCCACAGTAGGTGTGATGGGGACACTTTATCCTCAGTAGGTGTGATGGGGACTCGTTATCCTCAGGTGTGATGGGGACTCGTTATCCTCAGTAGGTGAGATGGGAACTCGTTATCCTCAGTAGGTGTGATGGGGACTCGTTATCCTCAGTAGGGGTGATGGGGACTCGTTATCCTCAGTAGGTGTAATGGGGACTCGTTATCCTCAGTAGGGGTGATGGGGACTCGTTATCCTCAGTAGGAGTGATGGGGACTCGCTATCCTCAGTAGGTGTGATGGAGACCCATAATCCTCAGTAGGTGAGATGAGGACTCGTTATCCTCAGCAGGTGTGATGGGGACTCGTTATCCAAAGTATGTGTGATGGGGACTCGTTATCCTCAGTAGGTGTGATGGGGACTCGTTATCCACAGTAGGTGTGATGTGGACTCTTTATCCTCAGTAGGTGTGATGGGGACTCGTTATCCTCAGGTGTGATGGGGACTCGTTATCCTCAGTAGGTGAGATGGGAACTCGTTATCCTTAGTAGGGGTGATGGGGACTCGTTATCCTCAGTAGGTGTGATGGGGACTCGTTATCCTCAGTAGGGGTGATGGGGACTCGTTATCCTCAGTAGGTGTGATGGGGACTTGTTATCCTCAGTAGGTGTAATGGGGACTCGTTATCCTCAGTAGGTGTGATGGAGACCCGTAAATCTCAGTAGGTGTGATGAGGACTTGTTATCCTCAGTAGGTGTGATGGGGACTCGTTATCCTCAGTAGGTGTGATGGGGACTCGTTATCCTCAGTAGGTGTGATGGGGACTCGTTATCCTCAGTAGATGTGATGGGGACTCGTTATCCTCAGTAGGTGTGATGGGGACTCGTTATCCTCAGTAGGCGTGATGGGGACTCGCTATCCACAGTAGGTGTGATGGGGACTCTTTATCCTCAGTAGGTGAGATGAGGACTGGATATCCTCAGCAGGTGTGATGGGGACTCGTTATCCTCAGTAGGTGAGATGGGAACTCGTTATCCTCAGTAGGTGTGATGGGGACTCGATATCCACAGTAGGTGTGATGGGGACTCTTTATCCTCAGTAGGTGAGATGAGGACTGGATATCCTCAGCAGGTGTGATGGGGACTCGTTATCCTCAGTAGGTGAGATGGGAACTCGTTATCCTCAGTAGGTGTGATGGGGACTCGTTATCCTCAGTAGGGGTGATGGGGACTCGTTATCCTCAGTAGGTGTGATGGGGACTCGTTATCCACAGTAGGTGTGATGGGGACTCGTTAGCCTCAGTAGGTGTGATGGGGACTCGTTATCCACAGTAGGTGTGATGGGGACTCTTTATCCTCAGTAGGTGTGATGGGGACTCGTTATCCTCAGGTGTGATGGGGACTCGTTATCCTCAGTAAGTGAGATGGGAACTCGTTATCCTCAGTAGGTGTGATGGGGACTCGTTATCCTCAGTAGGGGTGATGGGGACTCGTTATCCTCAGTAGGTGTAATGGGGACTCATTATCCTCAGTAGGGGTGATGGGGACTCGTTATCCTCAGTAGGAGTGATGGGGACTCGCTATCCTCAGTAGGTGTGATGGAGACCCGTAATCCTCAGTAGGTGAGATGAGGACTCGTTATCCTCAGCAGGTGTGATGGGGACTCGTTATCCAAAGTATGTGTGATGGGGACTCGTTATCCTCAGTAGGTGTGATGGGGACTCGTTATCCACAGTAGGTGTGATGTGGACTCTTTATCCTCAGTAGGTGTGATGGGGACTCGTTATCCTCAGGTGTGATGGGG
The DNA here is from genome assembly GCF_028390025.1 of Pseudophryne corroboree. NCBI lineage: Eukaryota > Metazoa > Chordata > Amphibia > Anura > Myobatrachidae > Pseudophryne > Pseudophryne corroboree. The sequence goes on from NW_026968410.1 coordinate 64,814, forward strand.
ACTCGTTATACTCAGTAGGTGAGATGGGAACTCGTTATCCTTAGTAGGGGTGATGGGGACTCGTTATCCTCAGTAGGTGTGATGGGGACTCGTTATCCTCAATAGGTGTGATGGGGACTTGTTATACTCAGTAGGTGTAATGGGGACTCGTTATCCTCAGTAGGTGTGATGGAGACCCGTAAATCTCAGTAGGTGTGATGAGGACTCGTTATCCTCAGTAGGTGTGATGGGGACTCATTATCCTCAGTAGGTGTGATGGGGACTCGTTATCCTCAGTAGGTGTGATGGGGACCCGAAATCCTCAGTAGGTGAGATGGGGACTCATCCTCAGTAGGTGTGATGGGGAATCGTTATCCTCAGTAGGTGTGATGGGGACTCGTAATCCTCAGTAGGTGTGATGGGGACTCGTTATCCTCAGTAGGTGTGATGGGGACCCGAAATCCTCAGTAGGTGAGATGGGGACTCATCCTCAGTAGGTGTGATGAGGACTCGTTATCCTCAGTAGGTGTGATGGGGACTCGTTATCCACAGTAGGTGTGATGGGGACTCGTTATCCTCAGTAGGTGTGATGGGGACTCGTTATCCTCAGGTGTGATGGGGACTCATTATCCTCAGTAGGTGAGATGGGAACTCGTTATCCTCAGTAGGTGTGATGGGGACTCGTTATCCTCAGTAGGGGTGATGGGGACTCGTTATCCTCAGTAGGGGTGATGGGGACTCGTTATCCTCAGTAGGGGTGATGGGGACTCGTTATCCTCAGTAGTTGTGATGGGGACTCGTTATCCTCAGTAGGGGTGATGGTGACTCATTATCCTCAGTAGGAGTGATGGGGACCCGTTATCCTCAGTAGGTGTGATGGGGACTCGTTATCCTCAGCAGATGTGATGGGGACTCGTTATCCTCAGTAGGTGTAATGGGGACTCGTTTTCCTCAGTAGGTGTGATGGAGACCCGTAATACTCAGTAGGTGAGATGAGGACTCGTTATCCTCAGCAGTTGTGATGGGGACTCGTTAACCACAGCAGGTGTGATGGGGACTCGTTATCCTCAGTAGGTGTGATGGGGACTCGTTATCCACAGTAGGTGAGATGGGGACTCTTTAATCTCAGTAGGTGTGATGGGGACTCGTTATCCTCAGTGGGAGTGATGGGGACTCGCTATCCTCAGTAGGTGTGATGGAGACCCGTAATCCTCAGTAGTTGAGATGAGGACTCGTTATCCTCAGCAGGTGTGATGGGGACTCGTTATCCACAGTATGTGTGATGGGGACTCGTTATCCTCAGTAGGTGTGATGGGGACTCGTTATCCTCAATAGGGGTGATGGGGACTCGTTATCCTCAGTAGGAGTGATGGGGACTCGCTATCCTCAGTAGGTGTGATGGAGACCCGTAATCCTCAGTAGTTGAGATGAGGACTCGTTATCCTCAGCAGGTGTGATGGGGACTCGTTATCCACAGTATGTGTGATGGGGACTCGTTATCCTCAGTAGGTGTGATGGGGACTCGTTATCCACAGTAGGTGTGATGTGGACTCTTTATCCTCAGTAGGTGTGATGGGGACTCGTTATCCTCAGGTGTGATGGGGACTCGTTATCCTCAGTAGGTGAGATGGGAACTCGTTATCCTCAGTAGGGGTGATGGGGACTCGTTATCCTCAGTAGGTGTGATGGGGACTCGTTATCCTCAGTAGGGGTGATGGGGACTCGTTATCCTCAGTAGGTGTGAAGGGGACTTGTTATCCTCAGTAGGTGTGATGGGGACTCGTTATCCTAAATAGGTGTGATGGAGACCCGTAATACTCAGTAGGTGTGATGAGGACTCGTTATCCTCAGTAGGTGTGATGGAGACCCGTAATTCTCAGTAGGTGAGATGAGGACTAGTTGTCCTCAGGAGGTGTGATGGGGACTCGTTATCCACAGTAGGTGTGATGGGGACTCATTATCCTCAGTAGGTGTGATGGGGTCTCATTTTCCTCAGTAGGAGTGATGGGGACTCGTTATTCTCAGTAGTTGTGATGAGGACTCATCATCCTCAGTAGGAGTGATGGGGACTCGTTATCCTCAGTAGGTGTGATGGAGACCCGTAATCCTCAGTAGGTGTGATGAGGACTCGTTATCCTCAGTAGGTGTGATAGGGACTCGTTATCCTCAGTAGGTGTGATGGGGACTCGTTATCCTCAGTAGGTGTGATGGGGACCCGAAATCCTCAGTAGGTGAGATGGGGACTCATCCTCTGTAGGTGTGATGGGGACTCGTTATCCTCAGTAGGTGTGATGGGGACTCGTAATCCTCAGTAGGTGTGATGGGGACTCGTTATCCTCAGTAGGTGTGATGGGGACTCGTTATCCTCAGTAGGCGTGATGGGGACTCGCTATCCTCAGTAGGTGTAATGGAGACCCGTAATCCTCAGTAGGTGAGATGAGGACTCGTTATCCTCAGCAGGTGTGATGGGGACTCGTTATCCACAGTAGGTGTGATGGGGACTCGTTATCCTCAGTAGGTGTGATGGGGACTCGTTATCCACAGTAGGTGTGATGGGGACTCTTTATCCTCAGTAGGTGTGATGGGGACTCGTTATCATCAGGTGTGATGGGGACTCATTATCCTCAGTAGGTGAGATGGGAACTCGTTATCCTCAGTAGGTGTAATGGGGACTCGTTATCCTCAGTAGGGGTGATGGGGACTCATTATCCTCAGTAGGTGTGATGGGGACTCGTAATCCTCAGTAGGGGTGATGTGGACTCGTTATCCTCAGTAGGAGTGATGTGGACTCGTTAACCTCAGTAGGTGTGATGGGGACTCGTTATCCTCAGTAGGTGTGATGGGGACTCATTATCCTCAGTAGGGGTGATGGGGACTCGTTATCCTCAGTAGTTGTGATGGGGACTCCTTATCCTCAGTAGGGGTGATGGGGACTCATTATCCTCAGTAGGAGTGATGGGGACTCGTTATCCTCAGTAGGTGTGATGGAGACCCGTAATACTCAGTAGGTGAGATGAGGACTCGTTATCCTCAGCAGTTGTGATGGGGACTCGTTATCCACAGTAGGTGTGATGGGGACTCGTTATCCTCAGTAGGTGTGATGGGGACTCGTTATCCACAGTAGGTGAGATGGGGACTCTTTAATCTCAGTAGGTGTGATGGGGACTCGTTATCCTCAGGTGTGATGGGAACTCGTTATCCTCAGTAGGTGAGATGGGAACTCGTTATCCTCAGTAGGTGTGATTGGGACTCGTTATCCTCAGTAGGGGTGATGGGGACTCGTTATCCTCAGTAGGTGTGATGGGGACTCGTTATCCTCAATAGGGGTGATGGGGACTCGTTATCCTCAGTAGGAGTGATGGGGACTCGCTATCCTCAGTAGGTGTGATGGAGACCCGTAATCCTCAGTAGTTGAGATGAGGACTCGTTATCCTCAGCAGGTGTGATGGGGACTCGTTATCCACATTATGTGTGATGGGGACTCGTTATCCTCAGTAGGTGTGATGGGGATTCGTTATCCACAGTAGGTGTGATGTGGACTCTTTATCCTCAGTAGGTGTGATGGGGACTCGTTATCCTCAGGTGTGATGGGGACTCGTTATCCTCAGTAGGGGTGATGGGGACTCGTTATCCTCAGTAGGTGTGATGGGGACTCGTTATCCTCAGTAGGGGTGATGGGGACTCGTTATCCTCAGTAGGTGTGATGGGGACTTGTTATCCTCAGTAGGTGTGATGGGGACTCGTTATCCTAAGTAGGTGTGATGGAGACCCGTAATCCTCAGTAGGTGTGATGAGGACTCGTTATCCTCAGTAGGTGTGATGGAGACCCGTAATTCTCAGTAGGTGAGATGAGGACTAGTTATCCTCAGGAGGTGTGATGGGGACTCGTTATCCACAGTAGGTGTGATGGGGACTCGTTATCCTCAGTAGGTGTGATGGGGACTCATTTTCCTCAGTAGGAGTGATGGGGACTCGTTATTCTCAGTAGTTGTGATGAGGACTCATCATCCTCAGTAGGAGTGATGGGGACTCGTTATCCTCAGTAGGTGTGATGGGGACTCGTTATCCTCAGTAGGTGAGATGGGGACTCGTAATCCTCAGTAGGTAAGATGGGAACTCGTTATCCTCAGTAGGTAAGATGGGAACTCGTTATCCACAATAGGTGTGATGGGGACTCGTTATTCTCAGTAGTTGTGATGAGGACTCATCATCCTCAGTAGGAGTGATGGGGACTCGTTATCCTCAGTAGGTGTGATGGGGACTCGTAATCCTCAGTAGGTGTGATGGGGACTCGTTATCCTCAGTAGGTGTAATGGGGACTCGCTATCCTCAGTAGGTGTGACGGAGACCTGTAATCCTCAGTAGGTGAGATGAAGACTCGTTATCCTCAGCAGGTGTGATGGGGACTCGTTACCCACAGTAGGTGTGATGGGGACTCGTTATCCACAGTAGGTGTGATGGGGACTCGTTATCCACAGTAGGTGTGATGGGGACTCTTTATCCTCAGTAGGTGTGATGGGGACTCGTTATCCTCAGGTGTGATGGGGACTCGTTATCCTCAGTAGGTGAGATGGTAACTCGTTATCCTCAGTAGGTGTGATGGGGACTCGTTATCCTCAGTAGGGGTGATGGGGACTCGTTATCCTCAGTTGGTGTGATGGGAACTCGTTATCCTCAGTAGGGGTGATGGGGACTCGTTATCCTCAGTAGGGGTGATGGGGACTCGTTATCCTCAGTAGATGTGATGGGGACTCATTATCCTCAGTAGGTGTGATGGGGACTCGTTATCCTCAGTAGGTGTGATGGGGACTCGTTATCCTCAGTAGGCGTGATGGGGACTCGCTATCCTCAGTAGGTGTAATGGAGACCCGTAATCCTCAGTAGGTGAGATGAGGACTCGTTATCCTCAGCAGGTGTGATGGGGACTCGTTATCCACAGTAGGTGTGATGGGGACTCGTTATCCTCAGTAGGTGTGATGGGGACTCGTTATCCACAGTAGGTGTGATGGGGACTCTTTATCCTCAGTAGGTGTGATGGGGACTCGTTATCCTCAGGTGTGATGGGGACTCATTATCCTCAGTAGGTGAGATGGGAACTCGTTATCCTCAGTAGGTGTAATGGGGACTCGTTATCCTCAGTAGGGGTGATGGGGACTCGTTATCCTCAGTAGGTGTGATGGGGACTCGTTATCCTCAGTAGGGGTGATGGGGACTCGTTATCCTCAGTAGGTGTGATGGGGACTCGTTATCCTCAGTAGGGGTGATGGGGACTCATTATCCTCAGTAGGTGTGATGGGGACTCGTAATCCTCAGTAGGGGTGATGTGGACTCGTTATCCTCAGTAGGAGTGATGGGGACTCGTTAACCTCAGTAGGTGTGATGGGGACTCGTTATCCTCAGTAGGTGTGATGGGGACTCATTATCCTCAGTAGGGGTGATGGGGACTCGTTATCCTCAGTAGTTGTGATGGGGACTCGTTATCCTCAGTAGGGGTGATGGGGACTCATTATCCTCAGTATAAGTGATGGGGACTCGTTATCCTCAGTAGGTGTGATGGAGACCCGTAATACTCAGTAGGTGAGATGAGGACTCGTTATCCTCAGCAGTTGTGATGGGGACTCGTTATCCACAGTAGGTGTGATGGGGACTCGTTATCCTCAGTAGGTGTGATGGGGACTCGTTATCCACAGTAGGTGAGATGGGGACTCTTTAATCTCAGTCGGTGTGATGGGGACTCGTTATCCTCTGTTGTGATGGGAACTCGTTATCCTCAGTAGGTGAGATGGGAACTCGTTATCCTCAGTAGGTGTGATTGGGACTCGTTATCCTCAGTAGGTGTGATGGGGACTCGTTATCCTCAATAGGGGTGATGGGGACTCGTTATCCTCAGTAGGAGTGATGGGGACTCGCTATCCTCAGTAGGTGTGATGGAGACCCATAATCCTCAGTAGTTGAGATGAGGACTCGTTATCCACAGTAGTTGTGATGGGGACTCGTTATCCACAGTATGTGTGATGGGGACTCGTTATCCTCAGTAGGTGTGATGGGGACTCGTTATCCACAGTAGGTGTGATGTGGACTCTTTATCCTCAGTAGGTGTGATGGGGACTCGTTATCCTCAGGTGTGATGGGGACTCGTTATCCTCAGTAGGGGTGATGGGGACTCGTTATCCTCAGTAGGTGTGATGGGGACTAGTTATCCTCAGTAGGTGTGATGGGGACTCGTTATCCTCAGTAGGTGTGATGGGGACTTGTTATCCTCAGTAGGTGTGATGGGGACTCGTTATCCTAAGTAGGTGTGATGGAGACCCGTAATCCTCAGTAGGTGTGATGAGGACTCGTTATCCTCAGTAGGTGTGATGGAGACCCGTAATTCTCAGTAGGTGAGATGAGGACTAGTTATCCTCAGTAGGGGTGATGGGGACTCGATATCCTCAGTAGGTGTGATGGGGACTCGTTATCCTCAGTAGGTGAGATGGGGACTCGTTATCCTCAGTAGGTGTGATGGGGACTCGTTATCCTCAGTAGGTGTGATGGGGACTCGTTATCCTCAGTAGGTGTGATGGGGACTCGTTATCCTCAGTAGGGGTGATGGGGACTCGTTATCCTCAGTAGGTGTGATGGGGACTTGTTATCCTCAGTAGGTGTGATGGGGACTCGTTATCCTCAGTAGGTGTGATGGGGACTCGTTATCCTCAGTAGGTGTGATGGGGACTCGTTATCCTCAGTAGGGGTGATGGGGATTCGTTATCCTCAGTAGGTGTGATGGGGACTTGTTATCCTCAGTAGGTGTGATGGGGACTCGTTATCCTAAGTAGGTGTGATGGAGACCCGTAATCCTCAGTAGGTGTGATGAGGACTCGTTATCCTCAGTAGGTGTGATGGAGACCCGTAATTCTCAGTAGGTGAGATGAGGACTAGTTATCCTCAGTAGGGGTGATGGGGACTCGATATCCTCAGTAGGTGTGATGGGGACTCGTTATCCTCAGTAGGTGAGATGGGGACTCGTTATCCTCAGTAGGTGTGATGGGGACTCGTTATCCTCAGTAGGTGTGATGGGGACTCGTTATCCTCAGTAGGTGTGATGGGGACTCGTTATCCTCAGTAGGGGTGATGGGGACTCGTTATCCTCAGTAGGTGTGATGGGGACTTGTTATCCTCAGTAGGTGTGATGGGGACTCGTTATCCTCAGTAGGTGTGATGGGGACTCGTTATCCTCAGTAGGTGTGATGGGGACTCATTATCCTCAGTAGGGGTGATGGGGACTCGTTATCCTCAGTAGGTGTGATGGGGACTTGTTATCTTCAGTAGGTGTGATGGGGACTCGTTATCCTAAGTAGGTGTGATGGAGACCCGTAATTCTCAGTAGGTGAGATGAGGACTCGATATCCTCAGTAGGGGTGATGGGGACTCGATATCCTCAGTAGGTGTGATGGGGACTCGATATCCTCAGTAGGGGTGATGGGGACTCGTTATCCTCAGTAGGTGTGATGGGGACTCGTTATCCTCAGTAGGTGTGATGGGGACTTGTTATCCTCAGTAGGTGTGAGGCGGACTCGTTATCCTCAGTAGGGGTGATGGGGACTCATTATCCTCAGTACGGGTGATGGGGACTAACTTTTTCCAGTTCCACAGCATGTCCACTAAAAACCCTGCTTCCATATATGTTACAGCGATCCTCTCTCTGTCCTTCACCTCTCGTCACCCATCACAAGCCATCTATATTTCTCTAATTCTGGCAGCGAGAGTTATCACCACCTGTACACCACAACTGGTAAAGCCACTATACTATATAGTTACCCACTTGGGATTGTGGTGCCACATTTTTTGGTCACATTATTGCACTTATTTTCCCATGTGCAGAGTCTGCACACAATAATCCTAATGAAAGTAATGGTTTGTGCGGGCCGTGCCTTCCCAGTCACCACTTCTAAAGCTTGTTGCACCCCTGGCCAAACTGATTGACCGATTCTATCTGGCGATTGGTAAGTTCATACACACTTACCAATCATCCTCCCCATGTGTCGTACCAGATGCCACAACTGGGCGGGCATTTACATGTGTCTGCCCAGCTGAGACGACAGTCAGCGGCGGTCCCTGCAGCAAGTGTACACACAGCCAGATCTGCAGATATATCAGACATCGGCTGTGCAGCACAGCCGACACAATATAATGTCATTGAACGACGTTGAACACAGACATAGCGGGAGTACACACCCGAGTACACACCCGCCGACGGGCTCGACGTATATCAGACAATCGACTAAACGGCGGCTATATCACTCAGTGTAGCGAACTCCTGCTGCCGACTTCACTATCTCAGATCTTCAGATGTCTGAATGTAAGTTGAGTCTCCGTATAAGGCCTGTGTTTCTACCACACAGGGGCTGACAGGCAGTGAGCGCCTCCTGACGGCTCCTCTCTGGATAGATCGGACTCTCACTGCCGCCTCTTACTCTCCCTGACCATCGTATAAAATGTGATATCAGTGCTTTGCCTGAGAAGCAGGTTCCTCTGCTGTTCTGTACCGCCGTTGTGTGTTGCTGTACAGATTCTTCTTCTTCTGCCTGATTGCTTGCGGCCCGTTGGCTTCAGTCCTGACCTAGAACCTCTACTTGCCAATCTAGGCCCTGCCTGTCCCACCATGGCCCATACCTGGCACCAGGGGTGGATTGGGAACAAAAAGCAGCCCTGGAAAAATTTGTACTAGTGGACTCACATGGGCAGCACCACAGGTGTAAGGTCTAGCCGTGGGCCATGGCAGCAGCACCCTCCCCCCAAAACTTTCCAGATAGTGGGCATGTCCAGCATCTTATTCATTATGTCTATAAATAGGACCACAAGTCCTCAAACAAAACAGGCCCCACGGGTGCGTCGGCCCACCGGGAATCTTCCCTGTGAGCCCTATTGCCAATCCGCCTCTGCCTGGCACCCAGAAACAAGGGCTGTGGGGTGCTGATTGGTGGCGGAGCCAGCCACAGAGACCTGCGACTGAGCAATGGCACCTGTCACCCTCCCCCCTAGTTACGGCCCTGCAGTAAGTGTACAATCTGGACAGAAAAGGCGCAGTGGTCAGCTGCATCCACGTAGTGTCTTATGGTCACACGGCTTGGAACAGTCAATTGAACCATAATAACCAGGAACAATTCATTAAAGCTATTTCTAATTTCCTCTTGAACCGCAGGTTGGAGCACAATCAGTTATTTGTATAACGGTAACATATAACGCAGCGCTGTACGGAGAATGCCTCCGCCCAGTGGGGCTCATAGTATAAATCATTACTCCGCACTGAACGGACAGTCCACGCCTACTATTTCTATAACTTTCGCGCTATAAACCCTTTTTCATTTGCTATACCGGTAGTGCCACGTAAACGCCGCTGTGCCGACCTGCGCTATAAGGAGCCGAAGTGTCACGTCGCAATGCACACTGCATGTAAGCCTTCAGGAAAGGCTCGGCCCGGCCTCTCCCAAAGGGAACGGCTGTATCTTGTAGGACCACAAGCGGCAAACACTACAAATGGACCTAACAGCTTCTCAGAGAGTTCATGCGAGTGACGGGGGGAGGCCGGGGGAGTGCGGAAAAGCCAGGTTAACATTCATTAGCTATCTATCATTTTTTTCACCACTGGGCTGGAGGAGATGAAGCCCATTTAATTAGGCCCAGCACCACTCTCTGGTGTGAAAAGGCTCTCACAAGCTTTGATTCCCCACCGCCTCACAGTAGGAAGTTGTTGGTGATAATTGACATAGGATTTCCTTGTTAACCAGCCCCAGACATGCCGGATTAGAGCAACTGAGATCTCCAGAAGAAAGTGGGGAGAGATAAGGAGCCGGCAAAGGCCTTTCTGCTTATTTTGCACTTGAGGAAGATGAGCAAACAGCTATAACAAACTGGAGAGCGGCTCGTGAGATGCCAGGACCGCACTTATCAAACTCATTTCAGCCTGGCTGATCAAAGATTGACTTCCCGGAAAATAACATCAGCTCGGGCTGGCGGCTTTATTAAGCCGCGGGTTTTAGGAGTTATCACAGCTCTTAGAGGCTGTGCGGAGTAGAGAAGGATTATCGCGTTTTCATCGAAACAATTATAAAATATCACAGGTGAAGCTTGCTTGCAAATGACATCATTTTCTGGCGCACGCCAAGCGGCACATGACAGGTGTCGCAGAGTAACGAACACTCGCAGGGGCAATCATCGGCTTTACCCTTTATGCACAGAGCCTGGCAGGACTTGTGCGTCTCTCCGCGGAAGCGCAAAGCGCCAGAGAATGGAACAATGGGTGTAAATGAATTGTCTTTATCTGGTGGCGGCGGCCTGTTATAATCCCAATCTGCATGAGGTGGGGGCGCGGCTGTTTGCAGCAATCGGGAGACTTTAATCCCTGAACCCAAATTGCCCGCTTTTCACTAAGTGTTGACCCTGTGACTGGCAGTCCTGCCCAGGGGGTGCGGGCGCTGGTATACGACAGAGGAACCAGATCCAGGCACGGCAAGGGCCAACGCTAGCACAGATCAATGTCCCACCGGGAACAGACCGCACATCGTTACCAGTTTCTCTAAGCGTCGCACGTCAGGGAACAGACTGCACATCGTCACCGGTTTCTCTAAGCGTCGCACGTCAGGGAACAGACCGCACACCGTCACCGGTTTCTCTAAGCGTCGCACGTCAGGGAACAGACCGCACATCGTTACCAGTTTCTCTAAGCGTCGCACGTCAGGGAACAGACCGCACATCGTTACCAGTTTCTCTAAGCGTCGCACGTCAGGGAACAGACCGCACATCGTCACCGGTTTCTCTAAGCGTCGCACGTCAGGGAACAGACCGCACATCGTTACCAGTTTCTCTAAGCGTCGCAAGTCAGGGAACAGACTGCACATCGTCACCGGTTTCTCTAAGTGTCGCACGTCAGGGAACAGACCGCACATCATCACCGGTTTCTCTAAGCGTCGCACGTCAGGGAACAGACCGCACATCATCACCGGTTTCTCTAAGCGTCGCACGTCAGGGAACAGACTGCACATCGTCACCGGTTTCTCTAAGTGTTGCACGTCAGGGAACAGACCGCACATCATCACCGGTTTCTCTAAGCGTCGCACGTCAGGGAACAGACCGCACATCATCACCGGTTTCTCTAAGTGTCGCACGTCAGGGAACAGACCGCACATCGTCACCGGCTTCTCTAAGCGTCGCACGTCAGGGAACAGACCGCACATCGTCACCGGCTTCTCTAAGCGTCGCACATCAGGGAACAGACCGCACATCATCACCGGCTTCTCTAAGCGTCGCACGTCACGGAACAGACCGCACATCGTCACAGGCTTCTCTAAGTGTCGCACGTCAGGGAACAGACCGCACATCGTCACCGGTTTCTCTAAGTGTCGCACGTCAGGGAACAGACTGCACATCGTCACCGGCTTCTCAAAACGTTGCACGTCAGGGAACAGACTGCACATCGTCACCGGTTTCTCTAAGTGTCGCACGTCAGGGAACAGACCGCACATCGTCACCGGCTTCTCTAAGTGTCGCACGTCAGGGAACAGACCGCACATCGTCACCGGCTTCTCTTAGCGTCGCACATCAGGGAACAGACCGCACATCGTCACCGGTTTCTCTAAGCGTCGCACGTCAGGGAACAGACCGCACATCATCACCGGCTTCTCTAAGCGTCGCACGTCAGGGAAAAGACCGCACATCGTCACCGGCTTCTCTTAGCGTCGCACGTCAGGGAACAGACCGCACATCGTCACCGGCTTCTCTTAGCATCGCACGTCAGGGAACAGACCGCACATCGTCACCGGCTTCTCTAAGCGTCGCACGTCAGGGAACAGACCGCACATCGTCACCGGCTTCTCTTAGCGTCGCACGTCAGGGAAAAGACCGCACATCGTCACCGGTTTCTCTAAGGGTCGCACGTCAGGGAACAGACCGCACATCGTCACCGGCTTCTCTTAGCGTCGCACATCAGGGAACAGACCGCACATCGTCACCGGCTTCTCAAAGCGTCGCACGTCAGGGAACAGACCGCACATCGTCACCGGTTTCTCTAAGCGTCGCACGTCGGGGAACAGACCGCACATCATCACCGGCTTCTCTAAGAGTCGCACGTCAGGGAACAGACCGCACATCGTCACCGGCTTCTCTAAGCGTCGCACGTCAGGGAACAGACCGCACATCATCACCGGCTTCTCTAAGCGTCGCACGTCAGGGAACAGACCGCACATCGTCACCGGCTTCTCAAAGCGTCGCACGTCAGGGAACAGACCGCACATCGTCACCGGCTTCTGAAAGCGTCGCACGTCAGGGAACAGACCGCACATCGTCACCGGCTTCTCAAAGCGTTGCACGTCAGGGAACAGACCGCACATCGTCACCGGCTTCTCTAAGCGTCGCACGTCAGGGAACAGACCGCACATCGTCACCGGTTTCTCTAATCGTCGCACGTTAGGGAACAGACCGCACATCGTCACCGGCTTCTCTAAGCGTCGCACGTCAGGGAACAGACCGCACATCGTCACCGGCTTCTCTAAGTGTCGCACGTCAGGGAACAGACCGCACATCGTCACCGGCTTCTCTAAGCGTCGCACGTCAGGGAACAGACCGCACATCGTCACCAACTTCTCTAAGTGTTGCACGTCAGGGAACAGACCGCACATCGTCACCGGCTTCTCTAAGTGTTGCACGTCAGGGAACAGACCGCACATCGTCACCGGTTTCTCTAACCGTCGCACGTCAGGGAACAGACCGCACATCGTCACCGGCTTTTCTAAGCGTTGCACGTCAGGGAACAGACCGCACATCGTCACCGGCTTCTCTTAGCGTAGCACGTCAGGGAACAGACAGCACATCGTCACCGGCTTCTCTTAGCGTAGCACGTCAGGGAACAGACCGCACATCGTCACCGGCTTCTCTTAGCGTAGCACATCAGGGAACAGACTGCACATCGTCACCGGCTTCTCTAAGTGTCGCACGTCAGGGAACAGACCGCACATCGTCACCGGTTTCTCTAACCGTCGCACGTCAGGGAACAGACCGCACATCGTCACCGGCTTTTCTAAGCGTTGCACGTCAGGGAACAGACCGCACATCGTCACCGGCTTCTCTTAGCGTCGCACATCAGGGAACAGACCGCACATCGTCACCGGTTTCTCTAAGCGTCGCACGTCAGGGAACAGACTGCACATCATCACCGGTTTCTCTAAGCGTCGCATGTCAGGGAACAGACCGCACATCGTCACCGGCTTTTCTAAGTGTCGCACGTCAGGGAACAGACCGCACATCGTCACCGGTTTCTCTAACCGTCGCACGTCAGGGAACAGACCGCACATCGTCACCGGCTTCTGTAAGTGTCGCACGTCAGGGAACAGACCGCACATCGTCACCAGTTTCTCTAAGCGTCGCACGTCAGGGAACAGACCGCACATCGTCACCGGCTTCTCTAAGCGTCGCACGTCAGGGAACAGACCGCACATCGTCACCGGCTTCTCAAAGCGTCGCACGTCAGGGAACAGACCGCACATCGTCACCGGTTTCTCTAACCGTCGCACGTCAGGGAACAGACTGCACATCGTCACTGGCTTCTCTAAGCGTCGCACGTCAGGGAACAGACTGCACATCGTCACCGGCTTCTCTAAGTGTCGCACGTCAGGGAACAGACTGCACATCGTCACCAGTTTCTTTAAGCGTCGCACGTCAGGGAACAGACCGCACATCGTCACCGGCTTCTCAAAGCGTCGCACGTCAGGGAACAGACCGCACATCGTCACCGGCTTCTCTAAGCGTCGCACGTCAGGGAACAGACCGCACATCGTCACCGGCTTCTGAAAGCGTCGCACGTCAGGGAACAGACCGCACATCGTCACCGGCTTCTCAAAGCGTTGCACGTCAGGGAACAGACCGCACATCGTCACCGGCTTCTCTAAGCGTCGCACGTCAGGGAACAGACCGCACATCGTCACCGGTTTCTCTAATCGTCGCACGTTAGGGAACAGACCGCACATCGTCACCGGCTTCTCTAAGCGTCGCACGTCAGGGAACAGACCGCACATCGTCACCGGCTTCTCTAAGTGTCGCACGTCAGGGAACAGACCGCACATCGTCACCGGCTTCTCTAAGCGTCGCATGTCAGGGAACAGACCGCACATCGTCACCGGTTTCTCTAAGTGTCGCACATCAGGGAACAGACCGCACATCGTCACCGGTTTCTCTAACCGTCGCACGTCAGGGAACAGACTGCACATCATCACCGGCTTTTCTAAGCGTCGCACGTCAGGGAACAGACCGCACATCGTCACCGGCTTCTCTTAGCGTCGCACGTCAGGGAACAGACCGCACATCGTCACCGGTTTCTCTAAGCGTCGCACGTCAGGGAACAGACTGCACATCATCACCGGTTTCTCTAAGCGTCGCATGTCAGGGAACAGACCGCACATCGTCACCGGCTTTTCTAAGCGTTGCACATCAGGGAACAGACCGCACATCGTCATCGGCTTCTCTTAGCGTCGCACATCAGGGAACAGACCGCACATCGTCACCGGTTTCTCTAAGCGTCGCACGTCAGGGAACAGACTGCACATCATCACCGGTTTCTCTAAGCGTCGCACGTCAGGGAACAGACCGCACATCGTCACCGGCTTTTCTAAGCGTTGCACGTCAGGGAACAGACTGCACATCGTCACCGGCTTCTCTAAGCGTCGCACATCAGGGAACAGACCGCACATCGTCACCGGTTTCTCTAAGCGTTGCACATCAGGGAACAGACCGCACATCGTCACCGGCTTCTCTTAGCGTCGCACATCAGGGAACAGACCGCACATCGTCACCGGTTTCTCTAAGCGTCGCACGTCAGGGAACAGACTGCACATCATCACCGGCTTCTCTATGCGTCGCACGTCAGGGAACAGACCGCACATCGTCACCGGCTTCTCTATGCGTCGCACGTCAGGGAACAGACCGCACATCGTCACCGGCTTCTCTAAGTGTTGCACGTAAGGGAACAGACCGCACATCGTCACCGGCTTCTCTAAGCGTCGCATGTCAGGGAACAGACATTGGGGAAACGTACTGTAACCCCCAAAATGATTCTTGGCTCCAACGCAGTAGAGATTCCAGAAAATGTGGCCCTGCTCCCGTTACCTACTAATACTATAACTACACACAAAGCATTTAGCCATGTAACGTACAGAGAAGCCGCCTGGTAATGATGGATCCACCGTGGCCTATTAATCTGCGCGGCCATCAGAGGGCGCTGCAGTAGGCGACACAGAAAGGCTCCTGGAAACAGAGCGTTACGTGTTCTATGATACAGGCGTGCGTCGGGAAGGGGTTAATTATCCGGCACAGAACACTGTTCTACGCTTGCCAAGCCTTCTGCCCTGTCTGCTATGAGTGATCTATCCCCTATTAGGAACAGGAATTTCAACGCATAAATTTGGATGCGTCAGTGCAGAATTTCCGACTCTCCCAGATGGATTTGTTCTGTGTGGAAATCTGGATATTTCCATTGTTAGGAATGCACGATGCCAGTATGTGTAACTGGTGTGAGACTGGGGAAGGGGGTCCCCGGGGCACAGCCAGCGGCCATCACCGCAGCGCCCCAACACGCAGACTATAGACAGGGTAAGAGCTGCGGCACTGACAGGGTTACAGAGGAGGGGACCCCTGTAGAACGATTGGGAATGTCTCAGATACCAAAATGGACCCAACTCCTGGAAGATGCTGTGCGCTGGAGGCCAGGCAACCTCTCGCAGAACCGCGCAGCTTAAGACGTCGGACTGAGCCTTTAAATCCGAGTGACAGATTTATGGGCTAGCGTCATGCGAGACCTCTGACAAGCACCAAATGTACAATATTGATGAAGTGAACAAACTCTTATCTGGTCATTTTCAACTGAAAACTAATAACCCGCATCGTGGTATCAAGCATGCAATAAGCGAGGTTACAACCAGGTCTGGGAAATAAATCACCGGGAAATGTTCCTCTGGTCTCTGCTGCCTGCGAGATGCTCCCACATCTGTTCCACAAAGCCAGCAGGGAAAGCACGTTCCCTTTGATCAGGATTTTCTCTGTAATATCCTTGTATCTCACGCCTGCAGAATTGGGTGCAGATATTGTGCCTCTCTCCGGGGGAATCCCGTCCCAGGCCCAAACCAGGGGAAGACATAAGTGCTTGTCAGGGCTTATAGCGGAGGAGACGCAGGACGTGGCGCTGTATCAGTACTAGGTCACATGCTCCATGCAGTATAGAATAAGGTATAATACTATACATATACTGGGTGCTGGCAGGATACAGCGGAGGAGACGCAGGACGTGGCGCTGTATCAGTACTAGGTCACATGCTCCATGCAGTATAGAATAAGGTATAATACTATACATATACTGGGTGCTGGCAGGATACAGCGGAGGAGACGCAGGACGTGGCGCTGTATCAGTACTAGGTCACATGCTCCATGCAGTATAGAATAAGGTATAATACTATACATATACTGGGTGCTGGCAGGATACAGCGGAGGAGACGCAGGACGTGGCGCTGTATCAGTACTAGGTCACATGCTCCATGCAGTATAGAATAAGGTATAATACTATACATATACTGGGTGCTGGCAGGATACAGCGGAGGAGACGCAGGACGTGGCGCTGTATCAGTACTAGGTCACATGCTCCATGCAGTATAGAATAAGGTATAATACTATACATATACTGGGTGCTGGCAGGATACAGCGGAGGAGACGCAGGACATGGCGCTGTATCAGTACTAGGTCACATGCTCCATGCAGTATAGAATAAGGTATAATACTATACATATACTGGGTGCTGACAGGATACAGCGGAGGAGACGCAGGACGTGGCGCTGTATCAGTACTAGGTCACATGCTCCATGCAGTATAGAATAAGGTATAATACTATACATATACTGGGTGCTGGCAGGATACAGCGGAGGAGACGCAGGACGTGGCGCTGTATCAGTACTAGGTCACATGCTCCATGCAGTATAGAATAAGGTATAATACTATACATATACTGGGTGCTGGCAGGATACAGCGGAGGAGACGCAGGACATGGCGCTGTATCAGTACTAGGTCACATGCTCCATGCAGTATAGAATAAGGTATAATACTATACATATACTGGGTGCTGGCAGGATACAGCGGAGGAGACGCAGGACGTGGCGCTGTATCAGTACTAGGTCACATGCTCCATGCAGTATAGAATAAGGTATAATACTATACATATACTGGGTGCTGGCAGGATACAGCGGAGGAGACGCAGGACGTGGCGCTGTAGCAGTACTAGGTCACATGCTCCATGCAGTATAGAATAAGGTATAATACTATACATATACTGGGTGCTGGCAGGATACAGCGGAGGAGACGCAGGACGTGGCGCTGTATCAGTACTAGGTCACATGCTCCATGCAGTATAGAATAAGGTATAATACTATACATATACTGGGTGCTGGCAGGATACAGCGGAGGAGACGCAGGACGTGGCGCTGTATCAGTACTAGGTCACATGCTCCATGCAGTATAGAATAAGGTATAATACTATACATATACTGGGTGCTGGCAGGATACAGCGGAGGAGACGCAGGACGTGGCGTTGTATCAGTACTAGGTCACATGCTCCATGCAGTATAGGATAAGGTATAATACTATACATATACTGGGTGCTGGCAGGATACAGCGGAGGAGACGCAGGACGTGGCGCTGTATCAGTACTAGGTCACATGCTCCATGCAGTATAGAATAAGGTATAATACTATACATATACTGGGTGCTGGCAGGATACAGCGGAGGAGACGCAGGACGTGGCGCTGTATCAGTACTAGGTCACATGCTCCATGCAGTATAGAATAAGGTATAATACTATACATATACTGGGTGCTGGCAGGATACAGCGGAGGAGACGCAGGACGTGGCGCTGTATCAGTACTAGGTCACATGCTCCATGCAGTATAGAATAAGGTATAATACTATACATATACTGGGTGCTGGCAGGATACAGCGGAGGAGACGCAGGACGTGGCGCTGTATCAGTACTAGGTCACATGCTCCATGCAGTATAGAATAAGGTATAATACTATACATATACTGGGTGCTGGCAGGATACAGCGGAGGAGACGCAGGACGTGGCGCTGTATCAGTACTAGGTCACATGCTCCATGCAGTATAGAATAAGGTATAATACTATACATATACTGGGTGCTGGCAGGATACAGCGGAGGAGACGCAGGACGTGGCGCTGTATCAGTACTAGGTCACATGCTCCATGCAGTATAGAATAAGGTATAATACTATACATATACTGGGTGCTGGCAGGATACAGCGGAGGAGACGCAGGACGTGGCGCTGTATCAGTACTAGGTCACATGCTCCATGCAGTATAGAATAAGGTATAATACTATACATATACTGGGTGCTGGCAGGATACAGCGGAGGAGACGCAGGACGTGGCGCTGTATCAGTACTAGGTCACATGCTCCATGCAGTATAGAATAAGGTATAATACTATACATATACTGGGTGCTGGCAGGATACAGCGGAGGAGACGCAGGACGTGGCGCTGTATCAGTACTAGGTCACATGCTCCATGCAGTATAGAATAAGGTATAATACTATACATATACTGGGTGCTGGCAGGATACAGCGGAGGAGACGCAGGACGTGGCGCTGTATCAGTACTAGGTCACATGCTCCATGCAGTATAGAATAAGGTATAATACTATACATATACTGGGTGCTGGCAGGATACAGCGGAGGAGACGCAGGACGTGGCGCTGTATCAGTACTAGGTCACATGCTCCATGCAGTATAGAATAAGGTATAATACTATACATATACTGGGTGCTGGCAGGATACAGCGGAGGAGACGCAGGACGTGGCGCTGTATCAGTACTAGGTCACATGCTCCATGCAGTATAGAATAAGGTATAATACTATACATATACTGGGTGCTGGCAGGATACAGCGGAGGAGACGCAGGACGTGGCGCTGTATCAGTACTAGGTCACATGCTCCATGCAGTATAGAATAAGGTATAATACTATACATATACTGGGTGCTGGCAGGATACAGCGGAGGAGACGCAGGACGTGGCGCTGTATCAGTACTAGGTCACATGCTCCATGCAGTATAGAATAAGGTATAATACTATACATATACTGGGTGCTGGCAGGATACAGCGGAGGAGACGCAGGACGTGGCGCTGTATCAGTACTAGGTCACATGCTCCATGCAGTATAGAATAAGGTATAATACTATACATATACTGGGTGCTGGCAGGATACAGCGGAGGAGACGCAGGACGTGGCGCTGTATCAGTACTAGGTCACATGCTCCATGCAGTATAGAATAAGGTATAATACTATACATATACTGGGTGCTGGCAGGATACAGCGGAGGAGACGCAGGACGTGGCGCTGTATCAGTACTAGGTCACATGCTCCATGCAGTATAGAATAAGGTATAATACTATACATATACTGGGTGCTGGCAGGATACAGCGGAGGAGACGCAGGACGTGGCGCTGTATCAGTACTAGGTCACATGCTCCATGCAGTATAGAATAAGGTATAATACTATACATATACTGGGTGCTGGCAGGATACAGCGGAGGAGACGCAGGACGTGGCGCTGTATCAGTACTAGGTCACATGCTCCATGCAGTATAGAATAAGGTATAATACTATACATATACTGGGTGCTGGCAGGATACAGCGGAGGAGACGCAGGACGTGGCGCTGTATCAGTACTAGGTCACATGCTCCATGCAGTATAGAATAAGGTATAATACTATACATATACTGGGTGCTGGCAGGATACAGCGGAGGAGACGCAGGACGTGGCGCTGTATCAGTACTAGGTCACATGCTCCATGCAGTATAGAATAAGGTATAATACTATACATATACTGGGTGCTGGCAGGATACAGCGGAGGAGACGCAGGACGTGGCGCTGTATCAGTACTAGGTCACATGCTCCATGCAGTATAGAATAAGGTATAATACTATACATATACTGGGTGCTGGCAGGATACAGCGGAGGAGACGCAGGACGTGGCGCTGTATCAGTACTAGGTCACATGCTCCATGCAGTATAGAATAAGGTATAATACTATACATATACTGGGTGCTGGCAGGATACAGCGGAGGAGACGCAGGACGTGGCGCTGTATCAGTACTAGGTCACATGCTCCATGCAGTATAGAATAAGGTATAATACTATACATATACTGGGTGCTGGCAGGATACAGCGGAGGAGACGCAGGACGTGGCGCTGTATCAGTACTAGGTCACATGCTCCATGCAGTATAGAATAAGGTATAATACTATACATATACTGGGTGCTGGCAGGATACAGCGGAGGAGACGCAGGACGTGGCGCTGTATCAGTACTAGGTCACATGCTCCATGCAGTATAGAATAAGGTATAATACTATACATATACTGGGTGCTGGCAGGATACAGCGGAGGAGACGCAGGACGTGGCGCTGTATCAGTACTAGGTCACATGCTCCATGCAGTATAGAATAAGGTATAATACTATACATATACTGGGTGCTGGCAGGATACAGCGGAGGAGACGCAGGACGTGGCGCTGTATCAGTACTAGGTCACATGCTCCATGCAGTATAGAATAAGGTATAATACTATACATATACTGGGTGCTGGCAGGATACAGCGGAGGAGACGCAGGACGTGGCGCTGTATCAGTACTAGGTCACATGCTCCATGCAGTATAGAATAAGGTATAATACTATACATATACTGGGTGCTGGCAGGATACAGCGGAGGAGACGCAGGACGTGGCGCTGTATCAGTACTAGGTCACATGCTCCATGCAGTATAGAATAAGGTATAATACTATACATATACTGGGTGCTGGCAGGATACAGCGGAGGAGACGCAGGACGTGGCGCTGTATCAGTACTAGGTCACATGCTCCATGCAGTATAGAATAAGGTATAATACTATACATATACTGGGTGCTGGCAGGATACAGCGGAGGAGACGCAGGACGTGGCGCTGTATCAGTACTAGGTCACATGCTCCATGCAGTATAGAATAAGGTATAATACTATACATATACTGGGTGCTGGCAGGATACAGCGGAGGAGACGCAGGACGTGGCGCTGTATCAGTACTAGGTCACATGCTCCATGCAGTATAGAATAAGGTATAATACTATACATATACTGGGTGCTGGCAGGATACAGCGGAGGAGACGCAGGACGTGGCGCTGTATCAGTACTAGGTCACATGCTCCATGCAGTATAGAATAAGGTATAATACTATACATATACTGGGTGCTGGCAGGATACAGCGGAGGAGACGCAGGACGTGGCGCTGTATCAGTACTAGGTCACATGCTCCATGCAGTATAGAATAAGGTATAATACTATACATATACTGGGTGCTGGCAGGATACAGCGGAGGAGACGCAGGACGTGGCGCTGTATCAGTACTAGGTCACATGCTCCATGCAGTATAGAATAAGGTATAATACTATACATATACTGGGTGCTGGCAGGATACAGCGGAGGAGACGCAGGACGTGGCGCTGTATCAGTACTAGGTCACATGCTCCATGCAGTATAGAATAAGGTATAATACTATACATATACTGGGTGCTGGCAGGATACAGCGGAGGAGACGCAGGACGTGGCGCTGTATCAGTACTAGGTCACATGCTCCATGCAGTATAGAATAAGGTATAATACTATACATATACTGGGTGCTGGCAGGATACAGCGGAGGAGACGCAGGACGTGGCGCTGTATCAGTACTAGGTCACATGCTCCATGCAGTATAGAATAAGGTATAATACTATACATATACTGGGTGCTGGCAGGATACAGCGGAGGAGACGCAGGACGTGGCGCTGTATCAGTACTAGGTCACATGCTCCATGCAGTATAGAATAAGGTATAATACTATACATATACTGGGTGCTGGCAGGATACAGCGGAGGAGACGCAGGACGTGGCGCTGTATCAGTACTAGGTCACATGCTCCATGCAGTATAGAATAAGGTATAATACTATACATATACTGGGTGCTGGCAGGATACAGCGGAGGAGACGCAGGACGTGGCGCTGTATCAGTACTAGGTCACATGCTCCATGCAGTATAGAATAAGGTATAATACTATACATATACTGGGTGCTGGCAGGATACAGCGGAGGAGACGCAGGACGTGGCGCTGTATCAGTACTAGGTCACATGCTCCATGCAGTATAGAATAAGGTATAATACTATACATATACTGGGTGCTGGCAGGATACAGCGGAGGAGACGCAGGACGTGGCGCTGTATCAGTACTAGGTCACATGCTCCATGCAGTATAGAATAAGGTATAATACTATACATATACTGGGTGCTGGCAGGATACAGCGGAGGAGACGCAGGACGTGGCGCTGTATCAGTACTAGGTCACATGCTCCATGCAGTATAGAATAAGGTATAATACTATACATATACTGGGTGCTGGCAGGATACAGCGGAGGAGACGCAGGACGTGGCGCTGTATCAGTACTAGGTCACATGCTCCATGCAGTATAGAATAAGGTATAATACTATACATATACTGGGTGCTGGCAGGATACAGCGGAGGAGACGCAGGACGTGGCGCTGTATCAGTACTAGGTCACATGCTCCATGCAGTATAGAATAAGGTATAATACTATACATATACTGGGTGCTGGCAGGATACAGCGGAGGAGACGCAGGACGTGGCGCTGTATCAGTACTAGGTCACATGCTCCATGCAGTATAGAATAAGGTATAATACTATACATATACTGGGTGCTGGCAGGATACAGCGGAGGAGACGCAGGACGTGGCGCTGTATCAGTACTAGGTCACATGCTCCATGCAGTATAGAATAAGGTATAATACTATACATATACTGGGTGCTGGCAGGATACAGCGGAGGAGACGCAGGACGTGGCGCTGTATCAGTACTAGGTCACATGCTCCATGCAGTATAGAATAAGGTATAATACTATACATATACTGGGTGCTGGCAGGATACAGCGGAGGAGACGCAGGACGTGGCGCTGTATCAGTACTAGGTCACATGCTCCATGCAGTATAGAATAAGGTATAATACTATACATATACTGGGTGCTGGCAGGATACAGCGGAGGAGACGCAGGACGTGGCGCTGTATCAGTACTAGGTCACATGCTCCATGCAGTATAGAATAAGGTATAATACTATACATATACTGGGTGCTGGCAGGATACAGCGGAGGAGACGCAGGACGTGGCGCTGTATCAGTACTAGGTCACATGCTCCATGCAGTATAGAATAAGGTATAATACTATACATATACTGGGTGCTGGCAGGATACAGCGGAGGAGACGCAGGACGTGGCGCTGTATCAGTACTAGGTCACATGCTCCATGCAGTATAGAATAAGGTATAATACTATACATATACTGGGTGCTGGCAGGATACAGCGGAGGAGACGCAGGACGTGGCGCTGTATCAGTACTAGGTCACATGCTCCATGCAGTATAGAATAAGGTATAATACTATACATATACTGGGTGCTGGCAGGATACAGCGGAGGAGACGCAGGACGTGGCGCTGTATCAGTACTAGGTCACATGCTCCATGCAGTATAGAATAAGGTATAATACTATACATATACTGGGTGCTGGCAGGATACAGCGGAGGAGACGCAGGACGTGGCGCTGTATCAGTACTAGGTCACATGCTCCATGCAGTATAGAATAAGGTATAATACTATACATATACTGGGTGCTGGCAGGATACAGCGGAGGAGACGCAGGACGTGGCGCTGTATCAGTACTAGGTCACATGCTCCATGCAGTATAGAATAAGGTATAATACTATACATATACTGGGTGCTGGCAGGATACAGCGGAGGAGACGCAGGACGTGGCGCTGTATCAGTACTAGGTCACATGCTCCATGCAGTATAGAATAAGGTATAATACTATACATATACTGGGTGCTGGCAGGATACAGCGGAGGAGACGCAGGACGTGGCGCTGTATCAGTACTAGGTCACATGCTCCATGCAGTATAGAATAAGGTATAATACTATACATATACTGGGTGCTGGCAGGATACAGCGGAGGAGACGCAGGACGTGGCGCTGTATCAGTACTAGGTCACATGCTCCATGCAGTATAGAATAAGGTATAATACTATACATATACTGGGTGCTGGCAGGATACAGCGGAGGAGACGCAGGACGTGGCGCTGTATCAGTACTAGGTCACATGCTCCATGCAGTATAGAATAAGGTATAATACTATACATATACTGGGTGCTGGCAGGATACAGCGGAGGAGACGCAGGACGTGGCGCTGTATCAGTACTAGGTCACATGCTCCATGCAGTATAGAATAAGGTATAATACTATACATATACTGGGTGCTGGCAGGATACAGCGGAGGAGACGCAGGACGTGGCGCTGTATCAGTACTAGGTCACATGCTCCATGCAGTATAGAATAAGGTATAATACTATACATATACTGGGTGCTGGCAGGATACAGCGGAGGAGACGCAGGACGTGGCGCTGTATCAGTACTAGGTCACATGCTCCATGCAGTATAGAATAAGGTATAATACTATACATATACTGGGTGCTGGCAGGATACAGCGGAGGAGACGCAGGACGTGGCGCTGTATCAGTACTAGGTCACATGCTCCATGCAGTATAGAATAAGGTATAATACTATACATATACTGGGTGCTGGCAGGATACAGCGGAGGAGACGCAGGACGTGGCGCTGTATCAGTACTAGGTCACATGCTCCATGCAGTATAGAATAAGGTATAATACTATACATATACTGGGTGCTGGCAGGATACAGCGGAGGAGACGCAGGACGTGGCGCTGTATCAGTACTAGGTCACATGCTCCATGCAGTATAGAATAAGGTATAATACTATACATATACTGGGTGCTGGCAGGATACAGCGGAGGAGACGCAGGACGTGGCGCTGTATCAGTACTAGGTCACATGCTCCATGCAGTATAGAATAAGGTATAATACTATACATATACTGGGTGCTGGCAGGATACAGCGGAGGAGACGCAGGACGTGGCGCTGTATCAGTACTAGGTCACATGCTCCATGCAGTATAGAATAAGGTATAATACTATACATATACTGGGTGCTGGCAGGATACAGCGGAGGAGACGCAGGACGTGGCGCTGTATCAGTACTAGGTCACATGCTCCATGCAGTATAGAATAAGGTATAATACTATACATATACTGGGTGCTGGCAGGATACAGCGGAGGAGACGCAGGACGTGGCGCTGTATCAGTACTAGGTCACATGCTCCATGCAGTATAGAATAAGGTATAATACTATACATATACTGGGTGCTGGCAGGATACAGCGGAGGAGACGCAGGACGTGGCGCTGTATCAGTACTAGGTCACATGCTCCATGCAGTATAGAATAAGGTATAATACTATACATATACTGGGTGCTGGCAGGATACAGCGGAGGAGACGCAGGACGTGGCGCTGTATCAGTACTAGGTCACATGCTCCATGCAGTATAGAATAAGGTATAATACTATACATATACTGGGTGCTGGCAGGATACAGCGGAGGAGACGCAGGACGTGGCGCTGTATCAGTACTAGGTCACATGCTCCATGCAGTATAGAATAAGGTATAATACTATACATATACTGGGTGCTGGCAGGATACAGCGGAGGAGACGCAGGACGTGGCGCTGTATCAGTACTAGGTCACATGCTCCATGCAGTATAGAATAAGGTATAATACTATACATATACTGGGTGCTGGCAGGATACAGCGGAGGAGACGCAGGACGTGGCGCTGTATCAGTACTAGGTCACATGCTCCATGCAGTATAGAATAAGGTATAATACTATACATATACTGGGTGCTGGCAGGATACAGCGGAGGAGACGCAGGACGTGGCGCTGTATCAGTACTAGGTCACATGCTCCATGCAGTATAGAATAAGGTATAATACTATACATATACTGGGTGCTGGCAGGATACAGCGGAGGAGACGCAGGACGTGGCGCTGTATCAGTACTAGGTCACATGCTCCATGCAGTATAGAATAAGGTATAATACTATACATATACTGGGTGCTGGCAGGATACAGCGGAGGAGACGCAGGACGTGGCGCTGTATCAGTACTAGGTCACATGCTCCATGCAGTATAGAATAAGGTATAATACTATACATATACTGGGTGCTGGCAGGATACAGCGGAGGAGACGCAGGACGTGGCGCTGTATCAGTACTAGGTCACATGCTCCATGCAGTATAGAATAAGGTATAATACTATACATATACTGGGTGCTGGCAGGATACAGCGGAGGAGACGCAGGACGTGGCGCTGTATCAGTACTAGGTCACATGCTCCATGCAGTATAGAATAAGGTATAATACTATACATATACTGGGTGCTGGCAGGATACAGCGGAGGAGACGCAGGACGTGGCGCTGTATCAGTACTAGGTCACATGCTCCATGCAGTATAGAATAAGGTATAATACTATACATATACTGGGTGCTGGCAGGATACAGCGGAGGAGACGCAGGACGTGGCGCTGTATCAGTACTAGGTCACATGCTCCATGCAGTATAGAATAAGGTATAATACTATACATATACTGGGTGCTGGCAGGATACAGCGGAGGAGACGCAGGACGTGGCGCTGTATCAGTACTAGGTCACATGCTCCATGCAGTATAGAATAAGGTATAATACTATACATATACTGGGTGCTGGCAGGATACAGCGGAGGAGACGCAGGACGTGGCGCTGTATCAGTACTAGGTCACATGCTCCATGCAGTATAGAATAAGGTATAATACTATACATATACTGGGTGCTGGCAGGATACAGCGGAGGAGACGCAGGACGTGGCGCTGTATCAGTACTAGGTCACATGCTCCATGCAGTATAGAATAAGGTATAATACTATACATATACTGGGTGCTGGCAGGATACAGCGGAGGAGACGCAGGACGTGGCGCTGTATCAGTACTAGGTCACATGCTCCATGCAGTATAGAATAAGGTATAATACTATACATATACTGGGTGCTGGCAGGATACAGCGGAGGAGACGCAGGACGTGGCGCTGTATCAGTACTAGGTCACATGCTCCATGCAGTATAGAATAAGGTATAATACTATACATATACTGGGTGCTGGCAGGATACAGCGGAGGAGACGCAGGACGTGGCGCTGTATCAGTACTAGGTCACATGCTCCATGCAGTATAGAATAAGGTATAATACTATACATATACTGGGTGCTGGCAGGATACAGCGGAGGAGACGCAGGACGTGGCGCTGTATCAGTACTAGGTCACATGCTCCATGCAGTATAGAATAAGGTATAATACTATACATATACTGGGTGCTGCAGGATACAGCGGAGGAGACGCAGGACGTGGCGCTGTATCAGTAC
Organism: Pseudophryne corroboree; assembly: GCF_028390025.1. NCBI lineage: Eukaryota > Metazoa > Chordata > Amphibia > Anura > Myobatrachidae > Pseudophryne > Pseudophryne corroboree. The sequence continues at coordinate 92,246 of NW_026968410.1, forward strand.
TAGGTCACATGCTCCATGCAGTATAGAATAAGGTATAATACTATACATATACTGGGTGCTGGCAGGATACAGCGGAGGAGACGCAGGACGTGGCGCTGTATCAGTACTAGGTCACATGCTCCATGCAGTATAGAATAAGGTATAATACTATACATATACTGGGTGCTGGCAGGATACAGCGGAGGAGACGCAGGACGTGGCGCTGTATCAGTACTAGGTCACATGCTCCATGCAGTATAGAATAAGGTATAATACTATACATATACTGGGTGCTGGCAGGATACAGCGGAGGAGACGCAGGACGTGGCGCTGTATCAGTACTAGGTCACATGCTCCATGCAGTATAGAATAAGGTATAATACTATACATATACTGGGTGCTGGCAGGATACAGCGGAGGAGACGCAGGACGTGGCGCTGTATCAGTACTAGGTCACATGCTCCATGCAGTATAGAATAAGGTATAATACTATACATATACTGGGTGCTGGCAGGATACAGCGGAGGAGACGCAGGACGTGGCGCTGTATCAGTACTAGGTCACATGCTCCATGCAGTATAGAATAAGGTATAATACTATACATATACTGGGTGCTGGCAGGATACAGCGGAGGAGACGCAGGACGTGGCGCTGTATCAGTACTAGGTCACATGCTCCATGCAGTATAGAATAAGGTATAATACTATACATATACTGGGTGCTGGCAGGATACAGCGGAGGAGACGCAGGACGTGGCGCTGTATCAGTACTAGGTCACATGCTCCATGCAGTATAGAATAAGGTATAATACTATACATATACTGGGTGCTGGCAGGATACAGCGGAGGAGACGCAGGACGTGGCGCTGTATCAGTACTAGGTCACATGCTCCATGCAGTATAGAATAAGGTATAATACTATACATATACTGGGTGCTGGCAGGATACAGCGGAGGAGACGCAGGACGTGGCGCTGTATCAGTACTAGGTCACATGCTCCATGCAGTATAGAATAAGGTATAATACTATACATATACTGGGTGCTGGCAGGATACAGCGGAGGAGACGCAGGACGTGGCGCTGTATCAGTACTAGGTCACATGCTCCATGCAGTATAGAATAAGGTATAATACTATACATATACTGGGTGCTGGCAGGATACAGCGGAGGAGACGCAGGACGTGGCGCTGTATCAGTACTAGGTCACATGCTCCATGCAGTATAGAATAAGGTATAATACTATACATATACTGGGTGCTGGCAGGATACAGCGGAGGAGACGCAGGACGTGGCGCTGTATCAGTACTAGGTCACATGCTCCATGCAGTATAGAATAAGGTATAATACTATACATATACTGGGTGCTGGCAGGATACAGCGGAGGAGACGCAGGACGTGGCGCTGTATCAGTACTAGGTCACATGCTCCATGCAGTATAGAATAAGGTATAATACTATACATATACTGGGTGCTGGCAGGATACAGCGGAGGAGACGCAGGACGTGGCGCTGTATCAGTACTAGGTCACATGCTCCATGCAGTATAGAATAAGGTATAATACTATACATATACTGGGTGCTGGCAGGATACAGCGGAGGAGACGCAGGACGTGGCGCTGTATCAGTACTAGGTCACATGCTCCATGCAGTATAGAATAAGGTATAATACTATACATATACTGGGTGCTGGCAGGATACAGCGGAGGAGACGCAGGACGTGGCGCTGTATCAGTACTAGGTCACATGCTCCATGCAGTATAGAATAAGGTATAATACTATACATATACTGGGTGCTGGCAGGATACAGCGGAGGAGACGCAGGACGTGGCGCTGTATCAGTACTAGGTCACATGCTCCATGCAGTATAGAATAAGGTATAATACTATACATATACTGGGTGCTGGCAGGATACAGCGGAGGAGACGCAGGACGTGGCGCTGTATCAGTACTAGGTCACATGCTCCATGCAGTATAGAATAAGGTATAATACTATACATATACTGGGTGCTGGCAGGATACAGCGGAGGAGACGCAGGACGTGGCGCTGTATCAGTACTAGGTCACATGCTCCATGCAGTATAGAATAAGGTATAATACTATACATATACTGGGTGCTGGCAGGATACAGCGGAGGAGACGCAGGACGTGGCGCTGTATCAGTACTAGGTCACATGCTCCATGCAGTATAGAATAAGGTATAATACTATACATATACTGGGTGCTGGCAGGATACAGCGGAGGAGACGCAGGACGTGGCGCTGTATCAGTACTAGGTCACATGCTCCATGCAGTATAGAATAAGGTATAATACTATACATATACTGGGTGCTGGCAGGATACAGCGGAGGAGACGCAGGACGTGGCGCTGTATCAGTACTAGGTCACATGCTCCATGCAGTATAGAATAAGGTATAATACTATACATATACTGGGTGCTGGCAGGATACAGCGGAGGAGACGCAGGACGTGGCGCTGTATCAGTACTAGGTCACATGCTCCATGCAGTATAGAATAAGGTATAATACTATACATATACTGGGTGCTGGCAGGATACAGCGGAGGAGACGCAGGACGTGGCGCTGTATCAGTACTAGGTCACATGCTCCATGCAGTATAGAATAAGGTATAATACTATACATATACTGGGTGCTGGCAGGATACAGCGGAGGAGACGCAGGACGTGGCGCTGTATCAGTACTAGGTCACATGCTCCATGCAGTATAGAATAAGGTATAATACTATACATATACTGGGTGCTGGCAGGATACAGCGGAGGAGACGCAGGACGTGGCGCTGTATCAGTACTAGGTCACATGCTCCATGCAGTATAGAATAAGGTATAATACTATACATATACTGGGTGCTGGCAGGATACAGCGGAGGAGACGCAGGACGTGGCGCTGTATCAGTACTAGGTCACATGCTCCATGCAGTATAGAATAAGGTATAATACTATACATATACTGGGTGCTGGCAGGATACAGCGGAGGAGACGCAGGACGTGGCGCTGTATCAGTACTAGGTCACATGCTCCATGCAGTATAGAATAAGGTATAATACTATACATATACTGGGTGCTGGCAGGATACAGCGGAGGAGACGCAGGACGTGGCGCTGTATCAGTACTAGGTCACATGCTCCATGCAGTATAGAATAAGGTATAATACTATACATATACTGGGTGCTGGCAGGATACAGCGGAGGAGACGCAGGACGTGGCGCTGTATCAGTACTAGGTCACATGCTCCATGCAGTATAGAATAAGGTATAATACTATACATATACTGGGTGCTGGCAGGATACAGCGGAGGAGACGCAGGACGTGGCGCTGTATCAGTACTAGGTCACATGCTCCATGCAGTATAGAATAAGGTATAATACTATACATATACTGGGTGCTGGCAGGATACAGCGGAGGAGACGCAGGACGTGGCGCTGTATCAGTACTAGGTCACATGCTCCATGCAGTATAGAATAAGGTATAATACTATACATATACTGGGTGCTGGCAGGATACAGCGGAGGAGACGCAGGACGTGGCGCTGTATCAGTACTAGGTCACATGCTCCATGCAGTATAGAATAAGGTATAATACTATACATATACTGGGTGCTGGCAGGATACAGCGGAGGAGACGCAGGACGTGGCGCTGTATCAGTACTAGGTCACATGCTCCATGCAGTATAGAATAAGGTATAATACTATACATATACTGGGTGCTGGCAGGATACAGCGGAGGAGACGCAGGACGTGGCGCTGTATCAGTACTAGGTCACATGCTCCATGCAGTATAGAATAAGGTATAATACTATACATATACTGGGTGCTGGCAGGATACAGCGGAGGAGACGCAGGACGTGGCGCTGTATCAGTACTAGGTCACATGCTCCATGCAGTATAGAATAAGGTATAATACTATACATATACTGGGTGCTGGCAGGATACAGCGGAGGAGACGCAGGACGTGGCTCTGTATCAGTACTAGGTCACATGCTCCATGCAGTATAGAATAAGGTATAATACTATACATATACTGGGTGCTGGCAGGATACAGCGGAGGAGACGCAGGACGTGCGCTGTATCAGTACTAGGTCACATGCTCCATGCAGTATAGAATAAGGTATAATACTAATACATATACTGGGTGCTGGCAGGATACAGCGGAGGAGACGCAGGACGTGGCGCTGTATCAGTACTAGGTCACATGCTCCATGCAGTATAGAATAAGGTATAATACTATACATATACTGGGTGCTGGCAGGATACAGCGGAGGAGACGCAGGACGTGGCGCTGTATCAGTACTAGGTCACATGCTCCATGCAGTATAGAATAAGGTATAATACTATACATATACTGGGTGCTGGCAGGATACAGCGGAGGAGACGCAGGACGTGGCGCTGTATCAGTACTAGGTCACATGCTCCATGCAGTATAGAATAAGGTATAATACTATACATATACTGGGTGCCTGGCAGGATACAGCGGAGGAGACGCAGGACGTGGCGCTGTATCAGTACTAGGTCACATGCTCCATGCAGTATAGAATAAGGTATAATACTATACATATACTGGTGCTGGCAGGATAC